>NW_024041064.1:0-26525 GCF_014851395.1 Micropterus salmoides
AACCAGAAGCTAAATTACGACAGCCACAACAGGCTACGCCCTAATGCTGAGATTGAGTAGCTCAAGAAAACTGAGAAATTTGTCAAACTCAATATTTTTTTCCTGAAAATGTTAGGCTTCCCACAGCTTATGTTACTTTCAGCATGTGCCATGTGTGAGTGTAGAAAAATATAGTTTTATTATGAAACATACTTGTATTGACAGTATTGATATGCTTGGAGACCTGTTTACTTGATTGACAGGTGTCTCAGCCTATCAAACTAAGCTGTGGTGGATGCTTTAAAATGTACCCTTGTAATAGTACAACAGTCGATAGTTATTTGTGTTTAATGGGATACAACTTAACCTATGAAAAAGGCACACCTGAATTTATTAATCCAGGAGAGTTTTCCTGATGCCTTCAGCATTGTTTATTTTAGCACATGCACACCTGGAAGCTGCCCTTTACAGCACACATATTGGCCACTGGCCAGCTCTCTTGTAATAGGTGGGAGTTAAGAGTATTGTTGATGAGGGAATGGAGGAGTGTCAGTGTGTTTCCCACCCACATTTCTCAGCCAGTCTGGGGATGTGAACTGCTCACCCCACAGTAACCAAGCCTGCATCTCCAACTTGATGCTACTGCAGTAATACCAGAGGAATGCATCAAATATTTGTGCATTTACATTTGCACAATTATTGTTCAAGTTCACATTGGAACAAGTGGTCAAGATACGTCTGAATTCTTGGCAAATACACCGACTGACCCTGCCTTCGGTTTGAGCCATGAGAATTTCTGCATAGTCTCTCCAACATCCAAAAATGAGCAAATCTTGATGTAAAACTAAGTTGCTAAGGCTGTGCTCAGGGCTGAATTACAAGTGTTGAACTTTTATTTGACATGATAAAATAACTGTTGTTGTATGTAATTCTATTGCAATCTCCACTGAGAGTTTAGTTAGTTATATATTTACATTTGGTCATGTCCCTTTGGTGTTTGTGTCTCGCCCATGTGTCCACGCACTGTATTTTACATCACACCTACAAAATGAGGCCATATGAGACAGAAACTTATGAAACACATATAAGGACTTCACTTTGCCCTTTTCCCAAGTAAAGCAAGTTCACGATGTAGACTCCATACTGGGTATGAGAAAAACTTAACCTCTTGAGGGTCAGCCAGGAAAGTCTAGTCCAATATAATCTGATGGCTTACTCCAATAACCACACTGAAAAGAAAATGTTGGGAGCTTGTTTGTGTTCTACTTTGGGCCAAAGCCTTAGAAACTGTGCAGAAGGGACTGAGCTTGTCGTTACCTTGCTCAAATTGCTGGTTTTACAGGAACTGACACATTTGGTAACCTTATAATTCATTTACATTGGCTTTAAACCAGATATAACTTGAGACCAACCACTAAAAGCTTTACCTTTGGACATACCTGATGAATTTCTTGGAGGGAAATTTGGATTTGGCAGAATGCATTTAACATTGTATTTAGGTTTGTACAATATACATTTTCTTCAAACAAGTAAGAGGATCCACATGCTGAATGAAGATGTTAAATGTTTTCAGTGCAGTTTTACTTCAGCAAAGATTATTTATTTTTGAATGACATGTAAAATATTATCACATTTTTCTAAATAATACTAAACTAAAATTCTTATAACGCACTTTTATTCTTCCATCCTGCTGAATATAAGATGGATATTGTTACTGCATGTTCATTCTCTCACACCGCCTCTCTGATGAAAGGTTCCTAAAGCACAATGGAGAAAATTCACACCGTCTCCTCCGTGAGCAGCACGTGTGAAGAAAATTCAACAGATGACACAGCAGACAGTAAAAGCAGTGATACACTGAGAATGATGGTAAACAATGAGGAAGTTTAGAGAAAGCAGTGGCCGTAATTTATGTTGTTTTAGACGTGGGGAACGAGTTATGACGTGCTGAAGAGAAATGTTGTCGGATTTTCCTGAACTCTGCTCTCTGAGGTTCATCAGACTTCAGAGAAATGTGGCTTTCAAAGGCCCGGCTCTGAAATCCTCTTGTGCGGAGCTACGCTGTAAAAAATGACAGGTTTTAACTAATAAAACAAACTTCACCCACATACTTGCCTTAATCCTTAAAACAGGTGGAACATTCTCATTTTATGTGAAAGTGAATAAGGTGATAATCATTTTCATTATTTTAATAAATGAAATAATGAACAGTTGTTACACAAGATTGTAAAAGGATATCAGGAATCTCATGTCAAGTACAAATACACTTGAGTAAATTCCCTTAGTTACATTCACCCACTGGTGACATTTAGTACACTTGCTGCTTTGTTTTTACATGCTTGAAATCTGAATGATAATTTTGTATTCTCACTGTCAAAATCCTTCTGGTTTCACCTTACATAGTGAATAAATTGTGTGCCACCTTTTATAGTGGAATCAGTAGTAGTCGCCTGCAGGGCATGCCTGCCTCACAAAAGGAAATAGCTGGGAAGTCAACTCTCCACTAAGTTAATGATGCTTGTCTGTTTAATGCTGGCAGAGGAGTCTAATAACCACGCAACAAAGACACAGTCCGCTTGGTCCTGCATCACAGTGGAAAGATTCATTAAATGGGGAACATTGCGAGTCTTTTGTACATGACGTCTCCCAAAATGAGCCGTGAATGATGATGTCCCCCCTTTTTTTCTCTCTCAGGCTTTTTCAGAAAATGCTAATAAACAAAGATGTATTACATCCTTTTCTCTGCTATGGAACAATTGGGGCTCATTGCTGATAAACGATGATATTCATCTCTTTTTGTCTCCTTCTCACCACCGCCTCCCCCTCTACACTGCCTGGTCTCTCATGCAAAGACAAGGGATGTGCCTGTATGGAAACAGTGATCAACCTGTTTCCAATAGCGTTACCCATGACCCTTTTCTCCAACGTAAGGTTAGGGAAACACTGAACCCTCGGCCATGATGGATCTGAGGACATTCCATAACCCCCCAGAGCTGTTTATGCTAACGGCTGTCGGTTTGATAGAGAAGAAGTGTCTTGTGGGATATGTGGTTTCTGTGACTGCTGGAATTGCAAACTCTTTCATCCTTATTTCTTTCCCTCTACAATGGCACTGGCTTTGTCTCTCTCCTCTTTCAAATGAAAAGAGTGATCACTGAAGGCAGCTCAAACCTCGTCTGTCTTTTTGAGCCTGTGTTTGTTGATGGCAATCTGTCTGTTGTAGGCCTGGAGTTGAACGTCGGTGGGGGGTGACTAGGACTTGCATGTTTGTTGAGGGGTCACCACACAGTCAGAGATGGGGGACAAGCACAAGTTTCTGAGGGATCACAGAGTGGTCAACTGTGAACCAAGTTAATATGCTTCGTTAAATTACTTTGGCCACGGACATTCAGCTTACTTTGTAGTTCACCAAGACTGTTGTTGTGACGTTGTTATAGCAGCAGGAGCAGGAAAGTTGTCAGTGTCGCTGTCTGGAGCTGCTGCGCTGCTCTGGGACCGTCTCGTCCTCTCATGTTAGCTTTGCAGAAGCAAGTAGTGTCAGTTTGTTAACCCACAACCTACCTTACATTAGTTACATAACATGCAGTGTCATTGTTCACTCTATCATGGTATTTGTCACGGTGTAGGATTTCTCCAAAATCGCCTAAGTTACCACACCTTTATAATGCAGAGAAATATCCTGAGTTACAGTTGGAAATGTCATATTTCAATGAATTTACAAAAAATGTTCTATATCGGGATATATATTGTTATTGGCATATGAAATGGCTTATATCAGGATATTAATTTTTTAGTAACATCGCATAGCCCTTCTTCTTTGTATAGCCTGCACTGACTTGTGTGAACACAAAATTTCTAATTAAAGTTTGACATTAAATGCAGCATCCACAGCTGTATGTCTTCAACTTTATTTAAAATCGTGATGTAATCATCATCTTATATCAGTTAACAGGTGGTAGAAGTACTCAGATATTTTACCTAAGCAAAAGCTTACTACAGTGTTATAATACCCTGTTACAAGTAAAAGTCCTGCATTCAAAAATGTACTTAAGTAAAAGTACAAAAGTCTTAATCTACATAGCTAATAGTAGCTAAAAGTATCCAATAATGGTAGTATTTCCCTCTGAATTGTAGTGGAGCTGAAGTGCAAAGTAGCATAAAATGGAAATTCACAAGTAAAGTACAATCACCTTAACACTATACGAAAGTACAGTACTTCAGTAAATGTACTTAGTTATTTTCCACCACTGGCTTTAAGTAAGATGATCTCATTCTACAGCACAAATAACTATGGCACGTGTTTTGTTCTACATAACCTACTGTAGAAATGCAGCATTTACTATTTATGTCAATTGACTGTTCGCTAAGCCCCGCCCTCCTTACTTAGACTAACAAAAGCCTATAGTTTGTACCAGAGGCTTGTAAAGGTTAATAAAGACCACTGATAGCTCTCAATTTCTATTTGCCAAAATGTTACTTTTACAGTTTTCAGATTATCCATGTGAACGTAAAGAGTGGCATTTTGAGTTTGCACATTACACATACATTTGCGTCTTCATATTTTGAGAGTCACAACTTAACGTTCTTGTGTTTGCTTGTGATGGTGCGTGTCTGCTTTTGCATGTGTGTTTACACTTTCCTTTTAAGCATAAAGTCAGCATCCATACCAAATGGTTGACAACACATTCCTGTATGATTTTGAGAGTGTTTAGTCTTACTTTAGTGGTGTGTATATATATGTTCACTTGATCTTTCAGCACCAGGTCCATGTTCACATATCATGAGGAAACATCATGTTAGCGTCTCCTTCGTATGACTTTCTTGTCATACAGTGTCTTTCTTCAGGAAACTAGGAATTACACTCAGACTATGGACACGTTACACTGACATCCTTCACTGTCACTACCCCATCACGCACACACACACATGCACACACACGCACACACACACACACATACACACACGTACACACGTACACATGCACACACACGCACATTGCCCTGTGTGGCTTTACAGCCAACATGTTTCCTATTAACTTCCATTCAGCCGGCTGGGTATTAAGTTGTTCAAAGATGTACAGTCGAGAGCCTCAAATCACAGCGGATTACCCACAACCTCCAAAACCAAATCAGCCGGGCAATTTGTTGTCCAACCTGGTTATGTTCTCTGTCTCAGGTGATTTGAGTTGAAGGCTGCTGTGTGCTGAGTAAAGCAGTGTTGTTTTCATGTGGTTACTATTTGATTCAAGATGAGAGGAGATTCACAGAAAATATCCCTTTACGTTTTAGGTGTTTAGATGACCATTGTGTTCAACAGTAGAATAGGTCCGGAATATAATCGATATCAAAACAGTGGAGTGTAAAGTTTAAAGTCCCCCAGTTACAAATGTGGTCAATGAAAGTGGATCTATAATGGAAAACTAAGAAGTAATAGGCAAAAAGGTGAATTACTTTTTTATTATTAAGTCCCTTTTTCTTGTCACTTATGTGACATAAAGAATGTACGGTTTTGACAAAACTCGCAGAGATTATGCATTTTCACAGAGTTCTGCCAAACTATACCACCTACATCTCCTAAATGTCTCTCCTTTTGTGTTTGTTTGTCAGATCTGATAAACAACGGGCCTAATCAGTGCAGCCTGTGACACTGAAACAATTTGTGGCAAATAGATCTCAAAAGGACACCGATTCTGAACAATGTTATTAATTCACAGATCACTCTTTAGCCATGTTAGCAGCACGTTATTAGGAATAGCAATGTTAGTTGGTTGGTCCACCACTTCGATCCAGTCTGAAATATCTCAAAGACCGTTTAATGGATTACCATGACATTTTGTAGAGACATTCGTGGTGGCACTTTTCTTCTTGTGCCACTACAAGTTTGACTCATTTGTCTGTAGAACTATTGGATGGATTTCTATGAAATCTGCTTCAGATGTTTATGTCCCCCTCAGGATCAATTGTACTAACTTTTGTGATTTCTTGAGACTTTTCATGTAGCGCCACAGCCATGTCAAAATTTGTCCATTAACTTTGTTTGTAACAAAGAACCTGTAAAAACAATGCCATTGCCATTACCCTGTGTTGCACCTTGTGTTTAGTGATAATTAGCAAATGTTAGCATTGTCATTGTGAGCAGCCTTACAGAGCTGCTATCATGGCTGTAGTCTTGTTGCTAGACTACTCCACTTTTTGTTATAACCCACTCAGCCATATGAATACTGACCTGCATCATGTTACTGATCAGCCAAAGAATTACTGCATCACTTTTGGACCATATATACAGTTTGCATGTTAGCATAATGTTATGCTGACCGAGAGCACACACAGTAAGACCTCTTATACTGTGTAGTATAATAAGTGTGTAGCGTACAGTTCACTTTATCATGTATCCTTCGCTGTCTCCTTGAACTGTATGTGAGGTCCAGTTTTCCAGTGCCATTTGTGTCAACATTTACTCTCCTGCTTCATATGTTGATATGTCTCTTCATCACAAATCTGTGTTTTTATTATTCTCAGTTGGACCGATTAGTCCGATTCGGACTATATTTTATTAGTCACAACTGGCTTGTAATGTTTTATCTAGTTTTATTAAGAATATTTCACACACTTATCTGAGGCCTCTGTCTTGTTGTAAAAACTCTAAATTCCTCTGCTGAGCTGGATCAGAGCAACGTGTCAGTGAAAACATATTAATAAACATTCTGTACATGTGTCAGCCACCTCTATAATGCCAGGTCTCAGCTGAGTAAGCACAGTATAGAAATCCCATAATCATTTCTGAATGTGCCCAAAAGGCCCAAACATGCAACCCTCAACCTGCAAACCTCTTGGTCCACATCCAAACCATGTCTCATGTTGCTCGTACATATCTACACACAGGTCAGAGGTAAGAGCTGTACCATGAAATTAATCCGCTCTACATTGTTCAACTTTATTAGAGCTGACAGCTTTATAAAACTACATAGACTCCCTGGAGCTGAGGACGAGTAATGAACCAGCACAAATTAATACTTTTGAAACCCTTAGGTGTTAAAATATCAGCTAGGGATGTTAATGGGCAATATATATGCCTTTTCTCTTTTCCTCTTTCTTTTATGCCTTTTACTGAAAAAAATATGCTGAATAGGTTTCAGTTCTAAGGTGGAAAATGTCAATTGATAGTTCTGTTGAATTATTCATTGAGGCTCAAAGTGGTTGTTCCTATGCAATGCAAGACTGTTTTCACGCGGTTTTGGCCTGGTGATGCTTTTCTGTTTGAATTGGAGAACCTGCAGCAGGAAATCTTGTCTCCTGTGATTTGTTTCTCTCCAAGGAAAGAGAGGATGCATGGTCTGTGGCACAACTTATCCCACCTGTCTGAGGTGTGGTGCAGCCGCTTTTTATCACCATCAAAGTAAGTAGGTAACTCCTTATGAAGGTTATTGAAAGTGAGACATTTCTCAAAACTTTTCCTCTTCGAACCTGCATCAAGACATATTTAACAGACAGTATTATGATTAAACCGAATGACTCCCTGTAATGTGAAATAGGTTGCTCATACTGCTGAACCCACTAAAAATCAACACTGGACTCGCTGGTGTCGTGCCAGAGCCAGGCAAGCGGGCAATATAACTGGGCCCAGCAGCCTCTGTGGACATATCGTCAGCTAATGGCGGAGGCGAAGAGACCAAAGAGGACATTGACGGAGCATAGCTAAGACAATAAAAAGAGAGAGTGACCGACCAAGAGACTGGGTGGCAAGCTAGCCAACAAAGCTTGACAGCAACCGGTGCAAGAGATGTCCGAGTGTGTTATCTTGTAAGTTTGCTAACATCGACTCCAGATTTATAGCCTGCGGCTAAACCTCTGTCTGATTTTGCTCGAGTTGGCAACTTTGCTAACACAGAGTTAACAAGTGCAACAACACAAGACACAGCAAACCAGCAAATACGTTATTACTTACTAGTCTACTTACTACTTCTACTTACTTACTAGACCAGCTCAGCATCTTTATCTTGCATCCTTTCAGCTCTTTTAGCTCACGCCAACAAGTAAAGCCAGTCTGATATTTACTCTTGTCTGGTCTCTTGCTCGGCCACTCTCTCTTTTTCTCTTCCTCACTTACTCAGACGTCATCATTTTCGGTCTTTCTGCATCCTCTGCCATGATATCCATGCTGAGAATACTGAACTATCTTCTTCTAAAGAACTTAAATGTAAATTATATACTTTTTGCTTATTCTTGTAGCTTGCCTGCTGAAGATTTGTGTTAGTGCCGTCGTCGTGATAAATGTCCTACTGCACTATGATTCCAATGTTACATAGCGCAGTGTCTAGCGCAGTGAGCCCCGGTTGGTAATGACAACGACGCTGTTCACCCTATTACAAGTAAGTGTACATTCAAAATGAATTTTAAGCTGTTATGTTAAGATATAATTACAACATAATGTTGCTTTAAATGACAAAATATTGTTTGTCCATGTCCTCTGGAACGACACGTAAAATTGTTTTCTGATCTGTGTCCGCAATTGGCAGGACGCCATTTGTCTGTGCCTTCCTAAACCGTTACAAATCGCTGTTGGTAAAGAAATCAGTTTTATAATGTGACAACACTGTGGTTAAGGTTTGGTTAGGTTTGAAAACAATGTCAATCAGGTGTAGAGAGGCCTCAAGGATTGGATTAAAATGATTACTTCGTTAAGGTTTGGGAACCTTCCTCATGGTTACAATAATAAACACTTGGTTACGGTTAGGGAACAATTGTGGTGGTATGTTTTAAAAACAAGCAAAAAAATGTTTCCTCATCATTTTGATTTTAAAAAGTAATTTACACAGCATTCTGTTTCTCTCAGAATGGATTTGCTGTTGCAGATTAGTATATACCGTAAATTCTAGGAGACAGAGCGACCGGAGCGATACTGTGTGGCTCTCACCAACATTGACATACAAATTGCAGACAGTTTACTGCTAAACTGAAAGCAGTCACTGATGAAGAAAGTCAAACAACAACAAGGTATATATATATATAACAAGGTAAAGTCCCAGATATTTTTCTCAGGAGTTGAAAGAACAAGTTAAAGCTCAAAGGAAAGTGAATACCGAGCTTCACTCAGGTGGGCAGAAACTCGACTCCAGTGGTATGCTCATGTTGCTCCATGTCTGCTGGGTAGGCATTTGTCTGCTAACAGGCCAGACGTAACATCATGATAAGCCGATCCAGGGTAATTTTCTGTAAATTTGTTTTTAACCTCTCTGCCCCTAACGGTCGAAAATCACTTTATGTAACTTTAAGTCAATGAAATATACAAGGAAACACTGCTTTTGACAGATAAAATACAAACATGTATAACTAATTTTATTCCATATGACTTTATTGAAAAAGGGCTTGAGTATCATAGCTAAAATACTGCCTCTTGGTTTACAAACAGTGACAATACAGAGGATAATGCTCTAATAGGTCTCACTTATATAAAGAATATGTGTCATAAGCTGCCTCAAAAGAAAAACAATTATTTCACATTGTCTCAGGGTCCAAAGTAGAACACATGCATTCACTTTTGATTCATTTGTTATCTCACTAATTGCAAGTAAAAGTGAACCTGAATTTGAAAATGTTCCAAATATTACACCCAAAAACTTTGTGTAAAAGCTCTATATATATTTTTTCTAAAATGTTAAATGATTCCACAGGGGCCAAAGCACTAAACATAAAAGCACTTAAACTCTGATTAATAAAACAAATGACCTGTTATTACATTTGTATCTCATTAATGTAAATCAGTAATGAAACTAGTGCTGCTAACAGTATGGTTATATACTTTTCCTGTTATTGAGATAATTATCACATTATAAATTAGAAAGTTTACAGAAGTTAAAAAAACAACCTATTCCCTAGATTATGGAGTAACGCTACAGTTTAGTTAACAAACCAATTTGGGAATGGATGGCGGTTTTGTAATGAAATTAAGACATTATTGCATTTGGAAATTTTTATCTTATTTAACAATGTGTTTAAACAAATTAGTATAATAATATAAAATGAATGTCTATTAACTTCTATTATATTCATGGGAAATTAATAACACTTACAGGATTATTGCAACATTAGCTGCAAATTGATATGATTATCACCTGTGGGCAGGCATTCAGCAAATAGACCATGTAAAACAAAACACAAAGACCATAACAATGACCGCCAGGACTTCCATTACAGTTTTAGGGGAAGAAAAGGGGCTCTAATTCTGCGGCATGACAGAAGTTGAGTGTAACAGGAAAAAAAAGCCCATGGGGTGCTGGGAGTGTCCAGATTGAAAGCACATGTTGGTCGCTTGGATCTCAACTCAAAGGTTTTGTTCTGTTTTGGCTCAGTGGCTCTATTGACACATCATACATCAGCCTCAGTAAAACTATTAAAAAAAACAAATCAAGTGTTCGACGGGGGACGACTGGTGGGCTGTGCTGAATAGTTTCCTGACTCATGTAACACAATGACAGCAGCTTTTGTTTTCAGTCACTGTGTGTTGGACTTCACCCGTGTTACATTTGGTTGATAAGGAAACGGTGTGGAGAGGACAACAAACCAGAAGGACGATACTAAATTTTTTTAACCAGATTTTACCACAAAATAACATTTTATTCCTTTGAAAAAGGAATGTGTTGCATACTGTGTATAACATATTTGCAAACAACTCATTACATATTTGTGAAATATTGCATGAAATCTTTAAAATGAAGTTTAATACATTTCTTGCATTGTATGGACTAGCCTTCATTTAGTAGCTACTGCCTACTGTACATTGCATTAACAAAAGCATTTAGTAAGATTATACACAATATAAAAATAAAACACTTACATTTAAAGACTCACATGATAATAAAGTGGCTCAAATATATATGAAAAAAGGATAACTTTTTTTTTGTCACCGTGAACATTCTCTTTGTAACAATTATAATTCAGTTGTTTAATGTGACGAAATATTAGCTTTTCATTCCTACCAAGGACAGGTGTTGGTATGAACATACTGCAGCTGATTTACTCTGTTGTTGTGATATACATTTAACTTCTCCCTTTTGATACCCTTTGGGTAAAACATTAAGAATTATGATTATCTTCTACATTTTTCTAAGGATAAATGAAATAGGAAGTCATGCTTTTTGAGGTTCACAGGTTTCTTCGTGTTTTGTATGTTTTACTGTATAAATATTTGGTCTCTGTTTACTGATATGTTCAATCAACAAAAAGCTGCATTAATAAGTATTATTCCACTTCTTTATAGTATTTATCAGTACAGTATAGCTTTGACACAACATCAGCTTTCTATATCAGACTCTAACAACAGCGCTTTCAATATTTTGTGACTGGAAAAAACATAATTGTGTTTCATATAAGACATAGAGGTCACGATATCTCATCTTAAAGCTTGCATAAAATAAACTGTGAAAAATAATTATGTCAATGGCTCTGACCCCTTATACTGAATGTATAGCACCATCAAATCAGTGCTTGTTCCTCAGCAGTGTTTGTGAGCTTCCATCTGTTTTGCTCCTGATGGTGGAGCAAGCTTGAAGACAATTCATGATATTGTTGTAGCATGGCCTGCCCTGATTGGTCACTGCTTGTGACCCCATTGGCCAGCCTCTCTGTGTCTGTCCCATGACCCCCCAAGTCCTGGACTAATGCCTAATTCACCTCATATGAGACGTCTGAAGAGGTATTTAACATCACCATCTTAAATACTTTTAATTACAGTAAATGATAAGTAGAATGCACTCTTTTCAAAACCCAATAAAGTTGAAGTAAGTGTATTGCTGTAAATATATTTTCACTTGGGTGACGATATGCCTTGTGTAAGACAGAAAGCTCAAGTTGTTCCTTTATAGTCAGAAAATACTAGAGTTAGTTCATGTGAATCACATTCAAACACACACACACACACACACACACACACACACACACACACACACACACATATCTGATATCAGAATGTGTCCCGTCAAAGTCTCTAAGGTATAATTGGGATGGCACGATTTGGCGGTGAAGTGCTGGTTCTGCAAGCGGTCCAGAGAGGTCCAGACAGGTACACACAGCGTGTTTGCATACATCCATAGTAGTGACAGGGAGATGTACAGGTTCTACTCAGGGATGGTAGATCTGACCACATACATGTCTTCCCCTTGTGTTTAGTTTTTCTTGTTAGTGCGTCTCTTAGATTTCTTCACCCTGGAGAGAGATTCAGAAGGATGAGTTATTTATTAGACTGAAAAAAAGGAGTCCATCTCTTGAAGTAGACGATATGAATGGGCAGCAAGGCACTTATGAAAAGAATACACATGGTCATGGACATGTTAGAGGCCTCAGGTGTTTGTAAACATTTTTGATAGGTGAACATCAAAACATAAATGTAATTTATGTGTAACTGTAACTGAACATTGAAAAGGGTGATGCTGACAAAGAGCAGCAATGTTGTAAATAAAAAAACTCCCTCCCTCTATAAAAAAGGTTTGAAATGAGAAGAATTCAACGTTTGTTCCTCTGTCCCTTTGGGGACATCTCATTGACATAATGCATTACCTTGCCCCTTATCCCTAACCTTAACCATCAAAACTACATGCCAAACCTTAACACTTATGCTAACCCTAACCTTAACCTAAATGTAAACTGAACCCTAAAACCACAGTCTTTCCCTGTGAGGGACAAAAATATGGGGCCCCATGGGTAGAGACTGCTGTTTTAGGTTTAAGGGGACAGTCCCCATCGGTTCTTGTGCATTCAGGTTAAAGGACTGTTCAGAGAAAAAACTAAAGTGGTACATTACAAGAACAAGCTTGGAAGAATAGGGTTTTACAAGTTTTTTTCAGTCATTAATATATTTGGGTTTTTGGAGGGGGGGGGGGGTTCTCATCAGACAATAGCCACATTTTTTCTTGTAAATTTAAACTTTAAATCTTGGAAATAATTGCTCCTTACAATGGCCCTTATACACAGACATGAACACCACTGCTGTAACACAGGATTTTGCTGTGAACACTCCATTCATTCAAGACTCCTATCATGAGTGCTGAAACAGCGCAAAGACACATTAACACACTTAACTAACACTAACACTAAACTTTGTAACTGCAGTTTTATTCATTTTCACATTTTTTCTGTATATGAAACCTTACTGAAAAAGCTTAAATTCATGGGTAAAGGCTGCTTCTCAGCTGACAAAACTAAGGATGTGTTTAACTTAGCTCTCTCTACCTACCTCAATGAACAGTGATAACTCCCAGGACAAAAACTACATTTAAAATATAATCTGTATTCACGTAAGTCCTTTACTAAAACAATAAACAATATTTCGTAATTCACATAAATGACTTTATTGTTTGTTTTCACATTGCTTTTAAAGTGTTTAATGGTATTTTAAGTAGCAGTGCTAATCACCACCAGACATGTTGGGAAAAAATTATTTTATGAGGAATGGACACATTTTAACTGCATGCTCATTAAAAACTGAATGAGCTGCTGCAGTTTTTGCTATGAATAGTTTTCACCCACAATGGATGGAGCAACTCTGTCGCTGTTTTGCACTTAGTGATTAAATTAAATGGAAATAAAGAAATCATGTTAAAATACAATAAAAAACATGATTAGGTGCTTTAACTGCTGTGAGCGAGCTGGGAGGGAAAACAAGATGAACATTTGACTCTTCTGCAGGCTTGGCTGAAGTCTCAGACACATCCGTGTGAGAGAGAAGGACACAGTCAAACCAGTGGCAGATTTATCACTATTCTTTCTTGATGCTAATTATTTCACAGACAATAACTCAGCTGCTTACATCAACCATGTCAGTGATTTCAGAGAGTAATCATCAGCAGGAAACTGAGAAATGGCCATTTTTAACAGCAGTTTATTTTTTTCTTTGTAAGATCTAAACTCACTGGAGAAGAGAGCTGTATTTCATTTCTGCCTTTGTCAGCGTAGCTTGTGTGTGCTGAGAGAGAGAGAGAGAGGAGGGTTTTTTTCTCACTTGTTAATGGCATTCTTTAAGTACTGCTGCAGCCACTTGGTCTCTGGGTTGATGCAAACTTCCCTGTTGTTCTTCAGCTTGGCACTGTGGGAGAAAAAAAAGTAGAGTTTGAGGGATTAGGCGCCACATTCTGGATATTTCTGCTAAACTGTCCCGAATGGATGAATTTCACTGTCAAGTGATTATTTTGTGTGATTATCCCGTTTTAACATTGAGGTGCATGTTTGGTTTTATAACTGTACACTGTTGCTTACATGAAGCGGGAGCAGCAGAGATAGAGAGAGGGAACAAATAATTTTAGTCTAACCCAAACTCACATGTAATAAATCAGGTTCAAGGACGTGTACTGGAGAATGCTTTCACCTCTGGCCTTCCTTTGTAGCCCAGCATCCGGTGATGGTGTACAGTACAGAGATTGTATCCATTGTGTTAGCTGAGTGGTCAACCAAACTGTAACAAGACCTCTCAGTAACCCCAAGGAAATGTGACTGGCATTTTAATTAACATGGATGCTTGAAAAAGCTCATTCAAGTTCCTTTGTTGGTTCTCTTACTTTCCATTTTAGGGTTTATCTTGAATGAGCAGGTGGGTTTAGTTTGTCTTTATCTGCAGAGAGAATGCATACATGTAAGCATATATGTGTTTATATTTTGGCAAACTGGCACTATTTAAACTATGCTGAATTAGCTATTAGCAGTTCCTGTTTACAATTTACCTATAGCTGTAAAGACAACTATCAGTGCATTACTTTAATACAATACAATAAAGAAAATGATTCTCAGGTAAGTTCTGGGATTATAAGTGACTTTTTAAAATGTTTTTTAATTTTTGGATGTTAATTGACGAAGTTATAACTGCGAGATTGTGTATGAATTCTGACTAATTGGGTGCTTAAGATTTTAAAGTAGGCTACCTTACTTGCCTTTTACCTCACATGTCTCTCTCTGCACCCCCTTTCAACTCTCCCTGAGTTGCTCTAATGCCTCTTGCACAGAGCCCGCAGTTTCAATTCATGACAGTACCCATTGAATCAACCTGAATCTTGATTGATAGAGGTAAACCATCCCAACAAACCTCAGTCATATTATGTCTGTGTAGAAAGATTTTTTAAACCTCCCTTCAAAGGTCGGCGTGTCCTTGAATGCACCAAGAACATTTTTAGAACAGTTTCTTCACATAGCCAAAAGACCAAGCAACAATAAATATAACTTTGACTTCAAATAAAAGTGAAAAATTCTTGACTGTGATGTTTCACCTTACTCAAGCAAGTTTAAACTCTCTGCAAGTTGAAGCATGAAGTGCTGAAATGAATGGAAAAGAATGACTTCTTGCAACGTAAGACAATAAACCCAACATAGCCTATAATTATAAATGTACTACACAGGCAATTTGTTGTTTTTAAACTTAAACATACAGACCACTGGTATCATCTTTTAAACCGAAATGTGCTATTATTAATATTTATGAGATAATGTTCTAAAGGCCTTTAACTTGAGCATTTGTATGGTTAATAAATCACAATAACAACATCATCATTTCTTATGGAAGCTCAATTCAACAAAAGCTCAACTTCATCTCCAAACCCCCGCCAGAATGTCTCACAACACATCCCAGTTAAAACCAGAGGATTACTACTTCTAACAGGCTGTCACCTTAATGTCAAGAGTAAAAAAATCACGCAGGTGCTGCTTAATTTAACATCAGCTAACCTGTAGTATTTTTAACTAAAAAAGGAACCCAAATTCTTTTGTCAGTTCACCTCTTGACATAAAATAAAAATATCTGCTCTATTTATGGTTCGACTTGTTGTGTTGAATCAATCAAGGGACCATGATGTTGAAATGGGCACAATATGTCAGGATAATATCTGATATGGTTTATGAAGGCTGAGCTCAGAAACACCTCAGCTAAGCTTTAAAAACTTCAGCACATCCTGCAACACATCAAAGCTGAGAACCAGAGGATTACTGTGCATAACAGGCTGTCATTCTCTGATCAGCAGTGAAAAATCACAGCTCTCTGTTTCCACTCAGGCACAGCTGGAGGGGAGGCACACATCACACTGTACTGTATGGCTTGTAAAGCTGTCTCTACACTGCACAAAAAACATTTTAACTCATAGTGTGATGGAGAAGCATCAAGCTCAGGCTGGTTTGGTTTAAAAGGTTTGAAAGTCATGAGTGATACTGGATCCTAAATTGTGTTAATTAGGGGGATTATTATACCTGCCACAATTATTTTAGGACCCTGTAAAACAAGTAAAGCTCCAGGTCTCCACTTATTTGTTTAGGCAAAGGGAGTGTGGAAGACTTTTCTACAGGATCCCAACTGGATTTATGGCAAAACATCCAAAGGGCCTGTTTAAGTTCTGTTTAAAATGCTATTTTGTGTTTTTTTATAGAATGAAATCTTGTAAATGACTAGAATTTTCTTCATGATTGTTTAGTTGTAGTTCTGTTTCTGCTGCTTATCTTGTCCAGAACACACTTTAAAATGTTTTTAATCTCAATTAGGCATTCCTGGTTAAATAAAATAAAAACATAATTTTTCATACATTTGTCATATAATGGACTTTTGATTATGCAACATATTTCAAGAAACTGTAAATAAAAATGTATCTTGAAAAGCTGAATGATTCCATTCACAAAAACATTTTCGTTGGACATTTTGATTTTTTAAAAAGAAAAAACATGCATTTTCCTCAATGCTTGGAGAAAATTTGGATTTCAAAACGTAGTATTGATCGATTGTGTTTTCTGATCAGAATGAATATTATTTGCTTTCATATATTTATAAGGCTTTTGCGGGATTTCAGGATGCTCCCACTTTGTGATGAACAGCTCTGTGGTCACAGAGAGTGTGTTGCGAGTGACATCTTGCCTGTTGATGGAGAGCTGAGCCAAATATTTAGGAGAGGATTTGTTCTGTTATCAGACACAGCTGGGTGAGTTTCAGATCTGCCAGGGCGAACATGGGGGCAGGCAGCGGGGTCTCGTCCCCTCCAAGCATGTGGATCTCACACCTTGGTGGTAAAAGGTCGTGTATGAGAGTTAACAACTCAAGAGGTGTCTCGCCTCACTGCTCCTCTTTCTTTTCCCTGCATCTCTCCATCACAGCTTTGCAAATTAAACACATTCCTATGCGCCTCAAACTGCTCCCTCATCACTGCTTTCTGATTCAATCTGAACCCCTGCACTCTCCTCCAGCCCTGCTGCCCCGTTAACACGCCACCTCCCCTGTTCCTCGCCCCATTTAGATGCACACACACGAGCAAATGGCCCTTAAACTTAAAAGAGCAGTTCAGGAGCCTCAATCCAAGCATCAGCCCCAAATCCCTCAAACTAACATGCGAGTCAGGAGGCCAAACAGCTCAGTAACTGGATCTGTGTTTGCTTTTCCTCAGGGATGTCCGATTCTTCCCCTCCTCTTTTATTTTATTAGGGGTGGCTAGCTCATCCTCTCTGGAGCTTTTTGTTGCTGATGTGTCTCTCTTCATCCTGTTTATCTGTCTGTTTGTCTGGATGAACAACTGAGAGCCTAAACCTTAATTGACTTGGCTGGAATTTGAGGGCCGGAGTTCCACAAGCAGCAGGTAGTAATTACTTCACAGCAAGTTAATACCAACAGCATGCTGGGACGTGTGGGGGGGGGGCGGTGTGGGGATGTAGGGTAGGATGAGGGCACAGGGTGGGACACGGGGTTGGGAGGGCAGAGGGTGTAGTGTTACTGGCTTTCTTTCATCTGCCTCAATAGAGATATCGGAGCAGCTCTGCAGGCTCCTCGTCTGAATGACTTCTTGACTCCTCTGGCAGTTTTCTGGAGGGAGGTTAGAGGGAGTTTGCTGTGTTCTGGCCAGCGTGCCATGTGTCCTCTCTGACCTTTTGCCACTCGCCCACCCTTCCTGACAGTCACCAGCCCCCCTCCCTTTTTGGCAGAAGCCCCACAGCCTTTTAGCCTTTTGGCTGTGAGGCTTCTGCCATCCTGTTTTCTAATGCAAACAAATGAATGGGGCTTTTTAGTTAATGTGTTCCTAGACCAGTGACAATTACAGTCAATGCAGTTTGAGGCAGGAAATAAAAAAATGGAAGAGGGAATACAGGGGGTCAGCAGAAATACAAAGGTAATCACTTTGACCCTTAATTATTGCTTCCTTTACAAAACATAAATAGCCCCCACGAGCTCCGGCCTTTACCACTTTCCTCTCTCTGAGTGGATCGTGTTGTTTTAAACTCAGACCTCTCATTAGGGAAAGAATGGAAGGATATTAACACCATTCTTCGTACATCCACTCTCAATCTATATACACTGCATTTAGTTACTTATTCAAGTCAAATAATGATGAATAGTGAGGGAAATAAACACTAAAAAAGTAAACACATAAAAATTAAGAAAAAAGCACCTGGCCTGTCAGAAGGATTTGATGTCATGTGACACAATCTGATTTTGTGGAAATTGTGGAATTATCAATGAGAATCTAATAAAAATCAAGGATGGCAAATTTGTCAGCATCTTTAATCTGAAAAAATGACCACTGTTGTTCACTAATTTCAGTGTATTTTGAAGGGAAACAGTTGATTATTGATACTTGCTTCAAATGTACTTAAATGTTCTATTTTATGTGCATGTGTGTGAGTGTTTCATTATTATTTTTTTTCATCGAATAAAAATTGAAATTAATAAATAGGCCCAAGAATATAATGGAATTTATATATATATATATATATATATATATATATATATCCTTTAAGCTATATTTTATTGTGATCATTTGGTACATCCCCACTTATTGCATTCCTAAAGATTCTCTACACCCAAATGGCGTTAAATTAACTGCATCTCACTATGAAAATGTTTGAGATCACACTCACTCGCACAAGCACAATATGATGAGATCGACCAGATACCACTGAGTGGAATTATTGCACACGATGCTTAGGCGTGCTTATGGGGCGCGGCCATTACTGAATACTAGAAACCTCACTCTGAGCAGCACCATTAAAATACAACTAAATACACCAAAATGTGAAAGAATGAGTGATAGAACCCTTTAAACAATCACCAGCAAATAAATGTCTTCAAGTTAATCACCACAGTAATGTTGCGCTCATTTACTTACATGACTTGGAAGGGGCAGTTGGGTGTGTGGAGGAACTTGAGCTCTTTGATGGACCGCTGAGGAACCGTGTTGAGGGTGGACCGACACCAGCACCGCTCTACCAGGCTGATGGGCTTTGCTGCAAAGACACAACAAGGAAAATTATGAATTAGCATTAGTGGTAGTGAAAGAAAAAGTGATGAAACTACAAAACAAGTAAAGTTGCAGTTAAAACAAGTAGACCACATTCATAGGGCTCAGTGTTGTGGGAACAAGGTGTCATTTCAGCTGTTCAACCTACAAATACATTAACCAATGTGGCAGAACTCAGACTTCAAGATATCTCATTTTGCACTGAAGCATTTTAGGTTTGTTAAACAGAAATGTATTTTTGCTAGTGGTAACTCACATAATGAATTCAATTATTTTAATAAATATGCTGTATGCAGAAGTAGATAAAGGAACGGCTATATAGTAAACTGCCTACATCTACGTCCAAATAATTTAAATGTTTCATTGCTCATGAAACAGAGATTTGGTCATTCCGGTCCATATGAGGATTTAAATATTTACATCACCTTAAATTAAAATCCAAATTCCAAAATAGCAGCTTCTACTTAATTTCAGTTGTGATTAAATGCACCACTTACCTCAGTGGACAAATTAAAAGCATGTTTAATCTACTGTAACGTGCCTTCATAAAGCATGGAACGTATGACTTTACCAGTAAATGCTCTGAACAACTTGTTCATTAAAAAGAGCTTAACTCCTTTTCTGACCTGTGTCTCACACAGACACACATGCAGAATTTCAGCTTTTCACTCCCATAGCATTCAGACCGGCCACTCTAATGGAGAAGGGTCCTCGACATTCAATTTCCAATATTTGCCTCTTTTATGAAAGAGCACTCAGCGGCTCAGACGGCATCAGCTGGCTTTGTACAAATGACCTCAAGAACATTCTTAAAATGATTACAAATCACCCCTGTGCCTCCATAGAGGCTTGTTGGGGACCCAGAGGGCCACAGATGCACACTAATAACTCCAAGTGCACGTTATTACAAACTGATTGTCGATTTGTACTTATTTGCCTTGTTTGAAATACAGTCTATGAATTTTCCAAAGAAATGATGATGTTTATAAAAATGTCAGTGAAAAGATGAAGAGAAACACCCTGTAATAAAACTTTAAATCTGGAATCCATCCTAATAGCCTTGATGCTGTATAAACCATGAATATAGCATACAAATAGTTCAAAAGACAAACCAATTCATTGAGGGTGCAGTGTATGTCAAGAAGTCACTTAGCAGATGCTGATTTTGACGACATTTAGCAAATTGCAACAAATCATTCTCTGTATCAGCCATTTCCTGCCCAGATAAAATCACTAAATGAAGTGCACCTGGTGTAACTAACAGACCTTTTAATTCTGGGGTTCAACATATTCCTATTGATATGGATGCAACACCAAATGTCCTGCCACAAATGGCTAAATCCTCAGTAATATGAGCCTAATGATTCACACCCATTCAGGGTCTTTTCTCATGCAAACTAAGGGATCATTATGCAGCACACAGCACTGGGGCCAGAAGCGAGCATCCACTTCTATCACCACTGCATTGTTTATCTCTAATTAGAAACTAATTAAAAGAAAGCAAAGGGAAAAGACAAATACACACATTTAGACTTAACTCTTTAATATGCAATCAGAGATTTTACCGGGGCCGAAACAACAAGCTTAGAATAACGCAGGCCAGACGAGTCAACACCCCGGCTTGTCTCCACCAAGGTTAACATGTGGGAGATTAATGTAGGGTCACTGTGGAAACTGCACTGCTCCTGTGGTACATTTAATCCAAAATACTAAATATCACAACATTTGGAATGTTTGAAATTATGTTTATTTATTTATTTTTTGAGAAAACAAATTCCCTTAAATGTCACAAAAAATGCTGTGGTATTGTAGATTACTGATTACAATCAATATGTTTTAATTTAACTTCAATACTAGTAATCTGAGGCTGCATTAACAATTATTTTCATTGCTGGTGAATCTCCTGCATATTTTCTAAATTTGGGATTTCAAGCTGACATCTTCATGTTGCTTGTTTTCTGCAGTAAAAATCCAAAGATATTCAACATGCTTTCACAGAGATAATCAGCAAAAGAAATTTGATGAATAAAAAGTATTTGAAAAGTGAAATTTGGGCATTTTGCTTAAAAAAGGCTTAAACAATCAATTTTCTCAAAAAAGTTGCAGATAAATTTTCTGTGGATTGACTGTTTCAGCTCAGTAATCATTTAGTCCATACAGATAAATGGTGGATGGGATGTAAGTGTTTGGTAATTATTTTTCTATGTCTGAAACATGTGAGATGTAACAAAACAAAAGCAAAGAAGGTACCAAAGTGCTGGAGCCACAAGTGCAACAAGGGGCTTTGACAAAAAACTTTCTTTCTTGTCTGCAGCAAATTAAAGTCAATAAAACAAAGCAACTTCATAAGTTAAGCTTTGATAATGAAAAAGACGTTTAAACATGAAGCCAACAGAAATTTTCACTTAGATTCTAGACATTTACCTGATTATCTAATAAAGATGGAATTCAGAAATGTAAGAAAAGTTCCATCACAGCTAAGATTCAAATAATCCGGACAACAGAAGCCTCAACATTCAGACTATACACAACAAAATCAAAACTTTAAAACATGCTCAAACCAACAGTCACTCTGGATCACTAAAAACTGCCCGTGTCCCCTGTCCCTGTTTTGGACTCACCGTTGGAGGTTGGTACATGTGTGGCCACGGCCAGCAGAGCCATCAGGGCCAGCAGTTTGACATCCATGGTGATGAGCTAATAGGCTGCAGAAGGGGCTGCTCTCTCTCTAACTCTCTCTGCTACAATCCCGGGCACAACTGTGACCGTCCGCTCCACTCTGCACTTTGTTAAATCTTCAGATGGGAGAGTGAGAGAGTCCCACTTTCTCAGGAGGGAGGGGGGCGGGTCCCAGTATGAGAGGAGAGGAGGGGAGGGGAGGGGAGGAGAAGGAGGGAGCACAGCAGCGAGTCAGCAGACACTTCCTCGATTGTAAATGTGTTGGCTGGGAGTCAAAGAGAAAGTCTGAGGAAAATTCTGTTCCTCACTTTCTTTCTTTTCACTGATTTCTCTCCATTTCATCTCTATTTCATCCTCTTTTTTTCTTCCCCTGCCATTTTTAACTGTATTCTCTCTGCCTCTTCGTGCCACCTGCCACACACACACACACACACACACACACACACACACACACACACACACACACACACACACACACACACACACACACACACACACACACACACACACACACACACACACACACACACACACACACACACACACACACACATAATGGAGTACATTCAGCTTCCGTGCCTAACCAGTTCCTCACAGGCTATTTTCAGAGCCAAAGCTCCCTGCTGTTGGACTAATATTGTTGTATATTTCAGCTGAGTGTTGTGTTATTGTTCACAGTGACACAGATTGCTCTCTCTCTCTCTGTACCTCTCTGGCTGTGTCTCTTCCCACTTATTGACTCCCTGTCCTTTGGCTTGGCTCCGTCCACAACGCCTGGTTCATATGTTTTTTGGGCTCCTCTAGGTTTGACGTCAGTTTCACTGTCTGCTCTGTGATGAAACTATTAAAGGACTGTTTAGACTTCACAATTGTACCATGAGACGGGGAAAAGCTGTGAGGAATAAAAAATCTGAATAAGTGAATGTACGATTCATTGACTCATTAACAATTATAAGGAATAATATTTTACAGTGGAGAAAAAATTGTGGAATAATTTTTAGAGCATTTTCAACATCTGACTGGGGACACCAGATGAAAAGAAGCCCTGGGCGAACTCCGAGTCATGTGTAGTTCTTTTTTCATTGATCAATAAGCATTACCATATAAACTAACAAAATAAATATGTATACAATATACAGTAAGTATACTATAGTATATAAAACATTTAGCAATGGATACATGATAGCTCAAAAATTATAAATTGTAAAGACAGAGGAACATTTTGCCATTTAGCATTTTGGGAATTACATAGTTGGCGACCTCACTTTAGGGGAAACAAAGGAGTGGTCTTCGTGTATCCTGATTACCTGGTGGTGCCCTTAATCTTCAGTAATGTTTTTGCCATATGAATAACTTTATTAATATTTCCAAAATATATTTGATATTTTGCTGCTAACCAAACCTGCCCCTATCAGATCCCAACAACATATTTATATTGTGCTTGCAAACACAAACCAATCTTATCATCTAACTTTTGGCAAGAAAGGGAATAAACACACACCCCAAACAGATGTGATGTGCTCTCACATGTTTCTGAAGCACTTATTCATACTGATAATCTGATGGAGATCTTCCAACTTCATCTGGAAATAAATGGACTTAAACAGTGAGCTACAATGTAAGTGGCCACACAAGTGTACAGATGTTGCTGTGCTGTCGGTTTAGTATTATGCATGTACGTGTGTCTGCAAACATGCATGCAATCATGCCTGTTTTTGTCACCTTTCCCGCCTTTCTGCTGCATTGCATCCAGCAGCTGGTAAATTGAAACTGGTTTTCATGCCAGAACTTGACGCCTCTCCTGTCAGAGCTGTTGGAGGTGATTCAAACCTCTCCACCCTCATCTACAGCCCCCTACCAGCACCACCAGCAGTAATAAAACCATACCCTGCTAAAGACCGCCTGTCAATTCATACACTGAAACCCCCCTGCAGTTTACAAGCCCATACCATGTCAGCGCTGAGAGAGTACTTGCAGGTCTGAGCCCTGTTGTAAGCTGTAAACCTGAGGGTGTTTACTATTAACCAGAGAGTCATCCAATATAACTGCTATTAACAGTGGGGAGATGAAACCGAGCTGTGAAGGGACTAACATCACATTAACTCACAGGAATTGACTTTTTTTGACACACACAATGAGTTTTTATTATTTTATGGCCCAAGTAGCAGCACAAAACAGTTAACGGAGAAAAATCATGAAGACAGAGGATAGTTTTGTTTAGTTTTTCTGTGTGGTTGTGCTGCTTATTATTATGCAAATTATAAAATACATATTTTATAAATTACCTCAAGTGATATCTAACCAAACAGTTCAGATTTTATTTGCCCACAATGTGAAAAATGTTGACAAAAAGTTAATGTTTTGGTCAAAGGACCTTCATCAGCACAACTTCATGTTATCCAGAGTACAACATCCATTTGCCTCCATTGTATTGAGTTAGAAACGGAAATCTCACAACTTAGACAAATAAAAATAAAAACTGTATGACTTTATGAAACTATAAATCTGTATGCTCAGACTCCGTTAGTTGTAAGTTAAAAGTATTTTTTGTATTTTGGATGAAATGTAATAATTTGTGTGGTAGATAAGGACCACAGCACTGCTTTTTAAAACAGGACTGGGAAACAGATGTGGGTTTATAAGACTTGATTTGATTAAACACAGTGCCTCACAGGGAAGCTCAACCTTGCTTTATGCTCCAACCTTCTCACAACACTGTTTGGATTCCTCCATGCATGTAGCGTTTCTATGATGGGTTTGGCAGTGTAAAATAAGTCTGTATTATGTTTCATGCAAACACTAACATTTACAAGTTAGCTCAGGTAAAACCCAAACTGCCCAAAAACTTCAATTGTATCATCACAGCACATAGAGTTCTATTTACTGAGACACAAAAACAAATGTCAGAAGTGTTTTAGCTGCTCCAGCACTAACACGCCACAGGAGAACGGCTGTGATGGAGGAGGGAACGTATTTGGCACGTTTACCGCTGACCTGTGGGACAACACTGCCACTTGTATCACACGTGGGGTTAAAGGTCAATTTTCATGTCGCTGTATAGGGTTACAGGCAATTGGGCTGCCAGGTCTTTGTTCTGGACCAGTCCTGATAGACGAGCCTGCACAAATGGCTGCCATGAGGGATATGATGGAGAGCAGAGGGTATTTAGCCTGGTTGGATGGTCTGCATCAGGTCCACACATCCAGCAAATGCAACACCTTCCTATTTGAATTAAGTAATTGCCCAAATAAAGATTATCAGAGGCAATAAATCTTTTTATTTTCACTGTAAATGCGATCATCTTGTAAAACAAAACCTTGATTGCAACAGGACGTTTGAGGATGTGGTTAAAAATGTGGTTTTAAATGAGCGAAGAAAAACATCCAAATGTTTTTTTCCTTCTGCCAAAACCTGCTGTGATTCTGCTCACAGTTTGTAGTGGACGTGCACACGAAAATAGTCTTAGAAGCAAAGAAAACACGTTAGTTCAATAATCATCTTTCATCAGCAGACGTATCACAGCACTCAAACCAAAACCCCCACAAACACATTATTAACGTCTTTAAAGCCCTTCCATTAAAAATGAACCCAAATAAACACAGACTAATCTTTTCGGTAATCTCCCATGCGACAGCAGATCCCGACTTTCCTGTTGGGATCTCTGTGTGGAGATTGCTTTGTGAGTTTATTGTGTTTGTCCAGCAGTTTGAGTCTGGTGCTGAGTTTTATTTTATGGTCGCAGGCAGATGAAAGGTTTCCCTCCACTGGGCTAGATAAACAGTAGTTCACAATCACAGCCGAGGCTGTATGAAAGGCTCAAAATGTGCCATGTAAACACACATTAGTCAGCATGTGGAATTATTCTCAAGAGCTCCAAATGTAACTGCTGCTAGATCATAAAAGGGAAAGGTGAGTTAAAACTATGCCCCTACATCTAGTTAGTGTGAGGTGCTTCAGATAGTTAAACATTACATAAATGATTTGGAGTCTAATGAGTGCAACGGATTTGGATTTTATGTTGAGTGGAAAAAAAACTTTAAAAAACTGTATGCCAGAGGTGTGTGTGTGTGTGTGCGTGTGTGTTTATGGTGGTGATTTGAAGCAGAGTTCTGTAAACAGGATAAACAGAAGGTTTAGGTGTGTGTGGGGGGGAGGGGCGACGTGTGATGGTGTGTGAAGTGTTTTTGGGGGGCCCCTGTTATCAGTTAGCACGGCCCTCGGCAGCTGCTCCTCAAGAGGAACACACACACACTCACACACAACACACACACACAAAACCATCTTGTTGAGGATTGATTTGGCGAGAGAGGCTTCCTGCTGTGCATAGAAATAATTCATTAAATCTTAAGCTGTAACATCAGCAATAAATCCAATATGCTCTCCAGTGGCCAAATAATCATCTGTTAAATTATTAGTGATTACAAATGGTGCAACTCAGTGGCAACAATGTACACAAAGAGCATTTGTAAAACTCAAGCAGAGTTACAGCTATGGATCCACTTCTACCAGTAACAGAGCCAATATGGGCATCCTGACTATTTTTTTTTTTTTAAAGGTACTTTATTATCACATACACTACATGTTGTGAAATTCATTCTCTGCATTTAATCCAACCCTCAAGGGAGCA
>NW_024041065.1:0-1307 GCF_014851395.1 Micropterus salmoides
CCATCTTCTGATCCCCCTACAGGCTATAAACCAGACCAGATGACTTTTAGGTGAGAGTTATAGTCCACTTAGAGAGAGCAAAGGGTCAGGCTCTGGGCACACACAGGCATTTAGGGAAAGTGTTTACTGGGCTTGGCATGTGTTTATCATGGATTTGTTAATGGATGACTGGATTATTCTGACAGCGGAGGTGCTGTAGTTCCAGAGGCAGCAGGGTTTACATGCAGGGTAAAATTTCATCATCAGCACAGCTTTGTATTTTTAATATTGTGTTGTGTTGAAAAGCAAAATCAAATGTCCTGAACTAGACACATGGATGTGTTTTAAGATTAATGTCGTTTTGAAGTATGCGGCTCTGACAGCTGAGATGCTGTGGCAGGCAGATGTTTTTCCAGTTCTCCACTTCTGAGATATAAATTTAGAACAAGTTGGGTATTTTCCAAGCTTTAGTCAAATATGTGGTGTTAATTCCCACATTTGAAGTGGATAAACTATGGTGAGATTATAGTGTTAAAGTACGGTGTGGTAGGACTGATTGAATGTTTTTTTCCCCCTTAAAATCTCTAGTGTATTGATATTTTGTTTTTGCCTTGTGTATTTTATTACTTACTTGATACTTGAGCATTTTTAGTACAATTAATTATTACATTTGACTAAAGACTGATTTTGAAGACAAATTTTGTAATGATGAACTACTTTACCAGGTTGCATTTAAGGACTTCACAGATACACATGTATGGTATGAGTTTGACCATGGCAGGTTGCCTGTCTGCAAGCAAGAATCTAAGTCACTAATCTGAAATAATTGAATAACTGTGAAAAATGTGTTAACCCAAAGTTGGCATCCTCATTCTGTCCAATTTGACACTGCACAAGGATGATGAATTAATGGATGCATTAAGACATTAACTGATAACTGTTTGAAATTGTATAATAACTACTCATATACAGTATAATATCAGGGTGTGGTTACCTTAGAGTTAGGGTAATTAAATTGTGAATTAAACCTGCACCATCTAAATAAAAAGTCTTTCCTCTACGTTATATAAATGGTAAACAATTTCTTTATTGCACAATAGGTGTGTCTCTTGCGTCTTTCTTTAGCAGAGGGACAGTGAGTTACTCCTACTTTTTAATACACAGACATGACGCAAAGATGTTCATGTACAGACAGGAACCTGGAGGCTGGCCTGCTGCACAGAGTCAGCCATAAATTCACTTCATCCAGACCTTAATCTGGACTGAGAGGAGGAACATCTTTGAGTTCCCCATGACATATATCAGAGACAGTTGGAAAGAGATCAGCA
>NW_024041066.1:0-19592 GCF_014851395.1 Micropterus salmoides
GGCTTTACATGCCAGCAGGTGGAGACAGTTGTTTGTGGCAGTGAGGCAGAGTTCTGTTCAGTGACCGGCGGTGCGTCCAAGTGTGCTCCATGAATGATTAGTCATTCGCGTAAGTGTGGACTGCACCACATGCTGTATGTGAGCAGCTAACATTTCTGAGCCCCGTTTGTTTGGGTGAAGTCTGTCTGTCTTAAAAAGACACATTCTTTGCCAGAAAATATTAAAATTATGTAATAAAATATCTGTCCATATTTGCAGATCTAATGACCTATTGACATACATTTGATATTACATTTCTGATATACTATATGTATAATAGAGATGTACCACATATTGCATCTTTTCATTTACTTTGAAAAATATCAACATGTTCCATGTATTTGCCAAACACTGTATATCTAAATGCAAACTTTTCACCATACCATTTAGTATTTATAATTATATATTTTTTAATATAGGTATCATTGTGAAATTTCACAATGGTTTTCTATTTCACAGAACCAGCTGAATGACACCAAGTCAAGTCTCCATGATATTATCGCCCAAACCCCCCGGAGTAATTTTATTAGAGGCAGATAGCATTATTGAGGACACATGGCCTGCATTTAGAACAGGCATTGTGAACCTCTGCATAACTGAGTGATCCAGCACCGTGGGCAGAGATGTTGACTGATGCTGTGATGCTCAGTGGGGACCTGCTTGAAATAATCCTGAACTTACCTAAATTGTGTATACCCACAGGAGGAGAACAACTGCCAGCCATTACCATTGCCATTAACACAAATAGCCCGTGGCCTTCAGCTGTATAGTAAGAAATGAAAAGGTTTAATTCCTAACAGCTTCTGCACCTGAGGATTACTGGATTTAATTCTACAATAATGCAGCACATCCCCTCCTGTGCCACGCCAGGGTTTTGTGTCAGAGAGAAGTATCCAATACATTCCATCAAACTCATTTTTGACAGCTATTTCCGGTCCCCCCACCCCACCGGATGTCTGTATGTAACTGATAAGAGGGGGGCATCCGGTCCCGCCCCAACCGGAAATATGGCTGTATGTAACTGATAAGAGGGGGTTCATCCTGTCCCACCCCAGCCGGAAATATGTCTGTATGTAACTGGTAAGAGGGGGTGCATCCTGTCCCGCCCCAACCGGAAATATGTCTGTATGTAACTGATAAGAGGGGTTCATCCTTCCATTGTGTGTTTTTCATTGATTTAAAGACTTTATTAAGTAATACAACTTGAATGAATTAACTAGGAGGTGTTTGTGACAATAAATTTATCATTAAAAAAGTATAGCAGTGAGTTATAAGTAAAAGGAGGAATCTCCGGGGCCAGCAAAGGATCAGTAGGAGGTTTCTTTGGAATCAAGTCAGTCTTTATTATTAAACAAGTGAAGAATAAATTGAAATAATGACAGCAAAGCAGTAAAATGGTATAACGGTGAGTAAAAATTACCTTCAACAGCATGCAGCAAAATAAGAGTGAGTTCCAAAATTAAACTTTGTAAAATCTTTGCTAAAGCTTTGTGTGACAAACTTACCATCATTTAAGAACTAAAGAATAAGATGAAATAATTACAGTAAAATAGTATAACAGTGAGTTAAAATTAAACAGCATTTTTTAATTACCTTCAAAATCTTTGCTAAAGCTTTGTGTGACAAACTTACCATCAGTAAACAAGTGAAGAATAAATTGAAATAATGACAGTAAAGCAGTAAAATGGTATAACGGTGAGTAAAAATTAAACAGCATTACAAATTACCTTCAACAGCATGCAGCAAAATAAGAGAGTGTTCCAAATTACTTTGCTATTGCTTTGTCTTACAAACTTGCCATCATTATCACTCCAAAGCTGTAGCCTAGAGTTTCCATGAGCCAATGACAAGAGACTAGGAGGGGTTACCATAGGCCAATGATGGGAGTCTGTGAAAATAAAAGGAGTCCATTTAGTCATTCAGAATCATATAACGAAACTATTCCAAAACAACCTAAACATGAGCAAGAGAGCAGTCAATTCGAAGATGATCAGCCAGACACCTGTAACGAGTTATCAAAACTCAACCCCAGGAGGAGCCCCGAAGAAACGAGTGTTGTACTTGAGTCGGATCCAGACGCCGCCACCCGATACACTTCATGAGGAATGGAATTTAGATTCAGGACGTGTCTGGGGGTATGCATTCAATTATGATGTAAACGAACTTTGTTTTTACCAGTTGGAGAAAGGTGAAACATTTGGACCCCTCACAGCAAAAGCAACGCTCACATCAACGGACTGGGCTGTGCTGACTCTGTTGGTTTTAAACAATCTGAAAGCCGCGACGTCCGAGGAACCTGCTACAAAAGACAAGGAGACTCAAACAACTGTGAGAATCAAGCAGGAAGTTCCACCCGTGTTTGTTCCTAAAAAAATTGTTTCCTGTAGTGTTTGGGAGACAAAAAGCTCAGCTTCTGGTAGATGGTTCTACCGTGCAAGCCATCAGAAGAGTGAAGGAGATGAAGCCTTGGATGAATTTGTCTTGCAGTATTTCAATACTGAATGTGGCGTGTTTCAGACTTCATTAAGGATACCTGTCGAGGTTTGGATGGAAATGATGTTTGAAAAAGCAGAAAAGCTAAAAGATCTCTTCAAAAAAAGTCAGACCTCCTGGGAGATTCTGCAAATGAAAAAGACTCTAACGTTCACAGAAGACTCCTCCTCCAACAACGCCCCCTAAGCCTGCCCCTAAGAAAACACAATTTAAAGGAGGCCTAAATCTGAAATACCATGTCTTCGAGCCAGCAGACTCATAGAAAAAGCAACTCTCTACCTCTTCTACCACATCCAGGGTCAGAGGAGACAGCTACCCCTTCTACAACACATCTGGTGATGACCCATTTTAGCATGAGCAATATGCCTACTTGGTGGTGTACGGATCGAGAGCATGAGAGCCTCGATACTAATCCTGCATCAGCAGCAGCAACACAGCAGGCGCAGAGCGCCACTTCCAGCCCCTCTGCTTCACCACCACCACTAGCAGGGCTGCCAGGGACCCCTTTCATGCTAGACACGGACTCTGGTTGCATCTCCCCTCTTTCACCACCTCCATCACCCTTCTGGCCTTCTTCTCCTTCTTCAACATCGTCGGTTCCGAGCGTCTCACCACCAGACTCTCCCAAAAGAACAGATGAGCCTGACGGGGTGCTCTCCGCCGTGTTTGTGAACACAGTGAAAACTGTGGTGCTTCGACTGCTGAAGAAAGTTCTATTTAGATATAGAAGTTCTATTTGTAACGGTTGTATAACGGGCCACCCGAGCCAGATGCAACACGAGTGTCTGTTTGACATGCCTGACTACTTCCTCAGGCGGCATTATGATGAGGTGTTAAAGCGGCTCTGGACGGATCGTTTCATTGCTACCATTCAACGGGCGCTTCATGCGCGAAACATCCAAGTGTCTGTATACAGGGTCCATGGTGCTACCGAGGCCTTTCTTCACAACCTCAAAATGACACGACGCATCGGTGAGAAAATTGACAAATTGTACGACATGTTGATCGGAGAAGATGAGGCCAAGATCAAGGAGATGAATGAAGTTGCGGACTTTTGGAAGGGAAAAATTAATTGATAATGGGTGATTATTGTAGAAAATATGTTACATATTGTTGATTTTGTGAGTTATTGTGTAAAAAAAAAATTTAAAAATAAATAAAAATTACCTTGACTGAAGTGATAAGATTGCATAATAATATTTACCATATTGTAGGAGGGAGTGTATTGAAATTAACATTGACTGTGTTGAGAGGATGATGTTTGTGAAAACTAATAATAAAAAAAAATCATAAAGACTCTTGTATCCCGTTGTTGTTTTCAAATACCCTCAAAGAGAGCAGCAGGAAACATGTCTGAAAAACGAATTATGAAAAAAGTGTATTATAATCCATCACATCCGGCTAGTTTTGGCGGAGTAGACAGACTCCATAGAGCGTTACAGGATGAAATGGGAAAAAAAGTAAATGTAGAATGCGTCAAAGATTTTTTATCTGAGCAGGATTCATATACTTTGCATAAACCTGCCAGGATACATTTTGTAAGAAATAGAGTTTTTGTACCACGACCCCTAAATCAGTTTCAGGCGGATCTTTGCGATATGCAGGCTTTGGCTGAACACAATGATGGCTTTAATTATTTATTAACAGTAATTGATGTTTTTTCCAAACGGGCATATGCTAGACCCTTGAAGAAAAAAACAGGGGTGGAGGTCTCTAAGGCATTTGAGTCTATTTTAAAAGACAGCCGGAACCCTGAAAAGTTACAAACGGATGCGGGTAAAGAATTCTTTAACAAGACTTTTGAAAGATTAATGACAAAACAAGGTATTAATCATTTTGCAACGGCCAGTGACTTAAAAGCGTCAGTGGTTGAAAGGTTTAACCGTACGCTAAAAACGCGAATGTGGAGGTTTTTTACAGCTACAAACACCCGTAGATACTTGGATGTCTTACAGAAATTGCTTGAAAGCTACAATAATAGCTTTCATAAAAGTATAAAAATGACGCCTATGCAGGTCACGTCAGAAAATACCTCTCAAGTGTTTGAAAACCTGTACGGTACATTTCCTATTAGGCGCAAAAATGATTTAAAGATGAAATTTAATGTAGGGGATTTGGTAAGAATATCAAAACTGAGAGGAGTGTTTGATAAAAAATATCAACAGAGTTATACAGATGAACTTTTTACAGTGACAGAATGCATTCCTCGTCAACCCCCCGTTTATAAACTGAATGATTATGACGGAGAGCCTATACAGGGTACATTCTATGAAGCGGAATTGCAGAAAGTTTTGATTTCTAAGGACAAAGCATTTCCGGTTGCAGAAATCTTAGAGGAACGTAGTATCAGGGGGAGAAAAGAAATGCTGGTGCGCTGGAAAAACTGGCCTGAGAAGTTTAACAGCTGGGTCAAAGCAAGAGACCTAAAAAATATATAAAAAACAGATACATTTGATTTGTAGTCATTACAACATGGATCAAGCCTCCGGAGAGGGGTTTTACGTGACTTTACCTTCCAACGCCAGTCTCGAAGTATTTAAAAATAATACGAGCTCTAGCTACCATGTAGATTTAGCGCAGCATCTTAATTTAGAGGGACGGTGGCAAGTGGCCTTGACAGAGATTTCATATCCGCATACCTGGTTTAACATATCTAATGGGGATGCCTACTTTGATTGGAGGAATAAACCCTCAGAAGGAGAGTCAGACAGTGAGGTCCACCGTCAGAGGTTTAGGGGAGGATATTATCACAACATAGAGCAGCTCAGGCTCGAGCTGCATGCATTTCTTAGAAAAATTGGCTCCGATATTTATTTTGTCTTTAGTACCATTCAAAAGAGATTTGAATTTCAGGCAGGGGGGCAATTTCACCTCCGTTTTTATCCTCCTGTTGCTTACATGTTGGGGTTTGAACCGGGGAAATGGTTACAGTTCAATCAGAGGATGGCACCCTACCCAGCAGATATAAAAGCTGGTATGTCCCATCTATATGTCTACAGTGATCTGGTTCGACATCAGCTGGTTGGCGATACATACGCTCCGCTCTTGAGAACGATCGATATACAAGGAACATACGGGGACGTCATCACACAATATTTTAATCCCCCCTGCTACCTTCCAGTGATCAAGAATCACATTGAAAACATTCACATAGAGATTAAAACGGATCAAAATACACCGGTGAAGTTTACTTTTGGAAAGACTATTGTGAAACTCCATTTTAGACCTTCAAAAAACTTTGCAACTTCTGTGACAAAATGATACATCATACCCGCGATCCTCACCGTTTTGTGAGCTATTATGAAAATCAAGTAGGGGGTGCTCTCCCTGGTTTTAGCGGGGCTCCCGTGATGTACGGGAGAGGCATAGGGTCTATATTCTCAAAATTATTTCGTTTTGTTGCACCGCTGATGAAAAGAGGTTTTGCCATTGCTAAGCCTCATCTTAAATCAGCCGCTAAAAACATAGCCTCAGAGGTGATAACCCACGCCGTTGGTAAATTAGGTGATCGCTCGGCCCAAGGTGTTCAAGAAGGGTCAGGCAGCATGATGGTGTTGGCTCGAAGAGCAAGGAAGAGACCGCCAGGGCGGCGTGTAAAAGCAGGGCATATAAAAAGAAAAAGATCAGTTGAAAAAAGTAAGACCAAGAGGAAGCACACTAGCAGAAGGGCCTCTGATATATTTTAGAAAAGATGGCTCTTTTACATCACAAATCGGCCGAATGCACTATGGGGGAATTGGATTTATTTTCAGCTCCTATGACACAGCTCTCTATCGATGAAAAGATTTACACAGAAGTCATGCCTCTGTCAGCCATTACTGATGGAGGTCCCGTTGAATTCTTTATCCCCGGTGACGGGGAAAAATATTTGGATTTGAACGACACCCTGTTACACCTGCGTTTGAAAATTACGAATGCGGATGGATCAGACCTGGCTGATGATGCCTCTGTGGGTCTCATCAATTATCCCCTAAATACAATCTTCAGCCAATGCGACGTTATTTTGGGAGATAGACTGATTTCACAGTCCAGCGCTACACACCCCTACAGAGCAATGATCGAAACCCTGCTCAACTATTCTGAAGATACTCTAAAAAGCCAGTTCACCGCCGGATTATTTTACAAAGACACAGCGGGGTCTATGGACTCAGTGGTGATAGATGATGGGCCAAACAAAGGATTAGTACAGAGAGCTCAATTCAGTGAAGAATCGAAGGAGGTACACCTGTTGGGCCCTCTTCATAGTGACATTTTTTTCAGCGAGAGGCTTCTCCTGAACTCTGTGGATTTAAGAATTAAGCTAACCAGGGCTAGCGATGCCTTTTCTCTCATGGCTGGGGCAGCCAGTACTTACAGATTAAAAATACTGGGGGCTTCTCTGTTTGTTAAGAAAGTCACTGTATCCCCAGCAGTGCGAATAGGTCATGCATCGGCCTTAATGAGGGGAACGCCCTCTACCCCTTATCCCGTGTGAATGTCAAAACCTATTCTATACCCGCGAATTCACGGATATGCAACCAAGAAAATCTTTCCTAGGAACGTTACCTAAATATCTAGTTATTGCCATGGTAAACCACGAAGCCTTCACAGGAAAGAGAGACCTGTCACCTTTCAATTTTATACACAATGATGTAGAATACATGGCGTTGTGTCAGGACGGGAGACAAGTCCCAGCCAAAGCTTTCCAGCCTCAATTTAACCACGGGTTGTCTGTCCGAGAATTTTATAATATGTTTACCGCCACAGGGAGACATCTAAAAGATTTACCTCTGAGCATCAACCGGGAAGAATTTCAGCAAGGTTACTCTTTGTTTGTTTTCAACCTCAATGCCAGTGAAGACAGCGACGCTTTGTCAACCATTTCCAACGGGAGTTTAAGACTTGAAATGAGATTCCGAGTGCCCTTACCTCATACCACAACTCTCATTGTTTACGCGTGTTACGAATCTATTCTGGAAATAAATTCAAAACGACAAGTGTTGGTGGACTATTACTAAAGCAATATGAACAACCATGAATTGGAAGGAATATTGCGACATTTACTTGGAGATTCCTTTTGTGGCGTGTGGGCTTCGGATCAGTTACCTTTACTGAGACAGTCCTTTAGACTACCAGCTTACATGATAGTTAACACCCACCCTGCACACGAGCCTGGGGAGCACTGGCTGGCGCTCACTCTTGAGGAAGGTCAGAAAGCTAGCTTTTTTGATTCTTTTGGATTCTCACCAGAGTTTTCACATTACCCAAAAGTATCTTGGAATTTTTAAAAAACGCTGTGAAACCATTTCATATCATACACATCAGTTTCAGCATACACTGTCTACCACATGTGGTCAGCATTGTGTGTTCTATTTGTGTCATCGAGCCTGCGGTCTATCTTTTGAGAATGTGCTGTCTTTGTATCATGATGATTTTACAAGAAATGATTCTATGGTATCCAATTTTGTGAAAAAATATCAACGTTGTATGAGGCAACAAAGAGCCGCATCTTTTCACCACACAGTTTGTTCTTTACAAATGTTCAAAGACTGTTATAAGTTATAAATAAAGATGAATCTTGAGACAAATAACTTTAGCTTGAATTGTTTTTATTATGGGTTAAAATTAAGCCATCGTGGAGCAAGGGGGGTGAGTTTCTTTCTTTTTTCTCTTCTTGAGGGTGGCGAGGCGTCCACCTCTTCCCACTGGGGGGTTAAAGATGCTCGTCTGTGTTTTCTTCCCTTCTTAAATAGTAAGGGCTGTGTCTCATCATCCTCTCCATCCCTGCGAGGGGCACGGGGTGTCTGCTTTTTCCTTCTTCCCCTCTTTATCGGCAGGGACATCACCTCCTCCTCATCTTCCCGGGGTCCTACCGTTTGAAGTTGCCTATATTGCTCTCGAGCTTGAGGGTTGCTCATCATTGATAAAGGGATGTTGAGTTCTGACAAAGTATTCAAAAAACCTGTCCATCCCTTAGGAGGCTGGGATTTTTTAAGGGAGACGGTCAGACTTTTAAACAAGTCAAGCAGGTGTGAACCTTTCACAACATCTCCGTTATACACAAACTCTCCCCTGGGAGTCCACCCACCTCGGCTCTTGGTTAATTTCTTTATGATGTACTGTGCATTGTTACGATAGCGAGCCGGCAAGTTTTGTACAACCTCCCTTGCTGTTTCATCCAGTTTCTTGTCTTCTTCTTCTTCTTCTTCTCCTCCTTCTACGCGCTGCTTCAGTGCCTCAGAATCTTTAGCTACTGTCAGAGTAATGTGCCGTTCTTCCTTCTCTCCTTGTTTGACCAGAGCTAGGTATCTTTGCAGCAGGGCATTGTATTTCTTAATTTTTTCATAAGCGTTCATACCATCCTCGTTTAGTATTGCCCTCATTTTTTCATCCAAATCATTTTCTACCGTATGTCTCATTATTTCAGCGTTGGATGCAGATGGTACAGAATGATTCAGCCGGTTTAGTTGCTGAGGCGTCACCAAAAACATTTTCTGACTCATGATTTATCTATTAATTAGCCCTCCCAAAATGACAGGAAGGATTGTTGAAAGAAGAGGTAACAGAAAGCCTCCAGACTGTTTTGTCAGAGCCTTATGTTTGGTTTTAAGACTTGTTTTTTTATTAGCCAGCAACCTTATAATTTTCTTTTGTTTTTTGAGTTTGTTATATTGAGCTGAGGTCATAGGAATGTTTCCTTTTAAAAGATTCAAAGAGAGTTCACACAAAGACTGAAGAAAGTCCGATGAGCAATTGTTGAGAATATCTTTACGCTTTTGAGGCGTGGCGTGACATAAAGCCCTCAGTAAAGGCGCATTCCTTTTTAAACGTGCTGACATGTTGGCTCAGGACTTTGATTTGGGAAGATAGACAACGGGCCACTGGTGGGGTAGCACTCCTGATCTTAGTCTGTAAGTTTCTGGGCAACTAGGTGTGAGGTCCAAGATTAAATACCCGTGAGGATCTTTGGTAGCATCTTCAAAACTTTCTAAGAAAAAGGCTTTTCGTCCAGGAAATATTTGTTGAGCTAATATACTCATCTGTAATCTATCTCGAGGGTTTTTAAACAAAACCAAATAGTTACTATTTAAACTAATTGTCCTACTGTGCTTTCCACGGTGAAATACATTTTGAGTCAACATGATGACACTCATTTTTTTGTGGTGCCTGTACTGTGTGAAAATTTTCACAACTTCAGGGTGATCAGAGGCCTGGAAAATGACATCATCCAAAATTATAAGATGATCTTGATCAGGTGGGAATAGAATTTCATCGTCAAAAGAATCAGGCAATCCTTCAACAAATTTGATCTTTTTATTCTTCTGCTGCAGTTCAGTGTACATCGGTTGATAAGAAGTAAAAATCCAAACAATATTACTAGGCATGTTGTCGATGACATGATTACAGGATTCCAACACAGACTTTACAAAATAAGTTTTACCGGACCCGCTTGGCCCCACAATTTGACAGGAGAAAGGTGTTCTTAGTCTAGGGTCAAACTCAATTTCATTGGATGAAAACATTTTTTTCTTCAATAGCCAAAAGGCAGGGTTTGACCTTGGCTCAGTAACCGTCTCTTGTCATACACCACTCTAAACTTTTTCTGGAATGATGAGTTTCTAAGGAAAAACCCCCTTTTATCTCGTACAATATTGTGCTGAGGTGTTTCAATTACACCCCCATCATCAGAGTTTAGCACATAATTCTCCACCAACTGTTTGACACTGTTAAAGTTAACTTGTTCACAACAATCATGCGTTTGAGTGATACCCTTTACACGAAGTACTACTTTGTTGTTACGAGTCTGGTACGCATAACTTTTAGGACCCGCGGCCGCGAATTCTTTTATGCTATCACCATCTAACTCATCAGTCAAATCTCCCATGTAATTACCCAGGTCAAGCCGTCTCTCCCCCTCTTTTGTGACATAGATAATACTGTCTGTATCATAATACAAGACCCTCTCCTGCAGCTGCTCCAAATAACTGTACAACTTTAGACGCCCATAAGCTGTGGTGAAAGCAGCTATAAAGACGTTGTCTACCTTGTTTGGAGGGGCAATACATTGCTCACCATAACTCCACTGCAACAATGCTGTTTTGTCGTTGACAAAGGAAAAGTATTTAACTTTATATTTTCCAGAAAACATAAAGTTAAAAAACTCTTCAGGGTCAGTGATTAGTTTAGTCTGTGTCTGATTCGAGCGTTGTGCAAATTTCCCCCAGAATGTGTTGAGACATAATTTGGAGACTTGTCTTTTTGCAGGATTCGGATGAATTTTAGACGCATCCAGCAAAACACCCTGATTGGTCTGATAGTCTTTGATGTACTTTTCTCGGGCTGCCTGATCTTTGGCTTCAGGGGGGTAACCTGAAGCTTCCTGTTTACCCTTCAGAAAAGTGTGCATGTACTGAACAAAAATCGAGTCGCTCTGTCTATCAAATTGCCATACCTCTGTGATCTCAGCTACCCGATACCCCATCTCCAAGGCCTTGTTAAATTCAGGAGTGACCCAGACCCCTGTCATCGCTCTGTCCTCATCACTGTGTTGACATGGACCCTCCTGAAAATTAAGTTCAGCGCACGTTCGGCAGAGTGTGAAGACAAGTTTACCAGCTGCAGTTCTATAGGCAAAACAGGAAAAAATAAACCCTGTGGTGGACAGATTTTGGCTCTGATTATTCCAAAGTAGCTTTGGGGTTCTTTGAAATCTTTGTAGATTATTTTTGGGTGCCCCAAAGGATAGGGAAAGTTACAGTTGACATAGGGATACAGCGATGTCACATCAAAGTAGTCTACCGTTTCATTAGCACCCGCAGTGTGTCTCAACTTTACTGCACAGGTTCGACCCCCATACAAAGCTTCGCGGGGTGAGAGAGGTTGAGGAGCTTTATACTGTTTGAGAAAATCTTTTAACCCCTGATGTGATTTTTTCATCTCGGTCCATGTGTGCTCTCTCATGACAATCACTTTAGCATTGTGGATGGCCTGTAACTCACGTAATTTCTCCTCGCTCCTCGCATGCATCTCCTCAAAAGGGTAGCCGGTCAAAGGATTGGTCTCATGAGCTTTGAAACAACTCGGACAGCCATGGAAAAAACATCCCAGAAACTCCCATACATATTTCACACCTTGGATCTCTGCAAAACCATCTACAAAGTATTTTCCTAGTTGTTTTTCCCCCTCATTTAAAGCATGTTGAATGAAGATGTTTTCGGTGCTAGCCACCCAATGCAGCCACTGTATGCCTGCGTTCGAATACGTTTTGAACTGGCGTGTGTAGTTATTGGGATCGGGGATGGCCAAACTTTTAGGAGGAAGGAAGTTGGTCACAAACACTTTCATGCATGCAGATGCTATAGTCGCGCGGCTAAAAGGGTCAACCGCTGTTTCATCAATATACTGTTTTCTGAACAGCTTGCATCCCTCTGCGAGAATCTCAACATCGTTTTCACAATAGAGGCGGGCCTCTCTCATGAAATCAAATGTACCGCAGCGCGCCGTCTCGTACCAGGTGTTAAAGTCTTTCAGCTGTACCGTAGTCATGCGTTCTGTACCGTACATTTTTGGCTCCGGGTAGGGACCTGTGTAGGTCAAATGGGCAGGTGAGCTAAAATTATGGGGAAAATAGCCTTTAATTCTGTCATCAAAACCGAGAGCTTTTGGCATATCGGCTAAACGCATGGAAAGAAAGGACAGTGAGTCAATGTATTTTTGATTAAAATCAGGATCTGTCATACAGATGACTTTTGAACCTTGCAAAATCAAAGAGGGTTTTAATGCTTGTTCAAGCATGGCGTTGAGGAGTAGGTAGGAGTCAAAACCTCGAGCATTGTGAGCAATAAACACAGCATTTTTGTACAGAGGGCGTCTGAAATGCGTGAGAAACTCGTTGGCACAATTTCTGCCTTGAGAGCTCCATGTTTTGCCATCTAACGTTTTTGTACACACCAAAAAGGGTATGTGAACGCCATTTTCATTGACGTATGTTTCAAAATCATAAAACACCAATTTTTCTGTGTGTTTTGTTTCAGGTGGTAGTGTCTGGATGTAGCATTGGTGCATCTCCCTCTTATCTGTAACGTCAGAGGTCAACTTCTCACCACAGATTTTACACTTCACCGCAGGACATGTGTGTGGTTTACCTTCACCACTCATCGCTGAGTAGTAAAGCTGTGCACATTTGTTACATTTTTTGTACAACGAGCACGTGCTGGCTAATTTTTTGGTCTGGGCCTCTCTGTAGGCTCTTTGTGCTTTGTCAGACAGAATTCTGAACGACATGTCCTGTTACACTCTTTACACACAATAGGCTGGAACCCCTTCTGATTACAGGTAGGGTCAAAGCAAACGGAACAATGAGCAGGGCATCGGTGACTCAGCACACGTTGTACCCTGTGTAACAGTACTCACACAGATATGGGGAACCCAGAAAGGCCTTTAGATTTTTTATACCATAGTAGTGGTTCTGAAAGAGAAACAAAAATAGGGTTTTACTCTGTCTTGGGCTTTTGGTCATGAATTTACAGAGGGCCCTATCGTCGTCTCCTCTATAAAACACTACAATTTTGCAGTCCAAAGCACGTTCAAATCGCGTGATGTCGCTTAAGGCTACAGGTGTCTGTTCATCCATTCCCACTTTGTTTTGAATCTCTCTGCCGCATTCAAGAGCCTGTCTATCGTTGAGGAGGGGATGTAGAAGATGAGCCAGACAGACGGCGAAACACAAGTGATTCCCCTCGTTTTCTACAATGTACAGAAAGCGTTGTTTTTTTTTTAAGATTTCGCTTTGTAACATTTTATCCACCATTGCTCTTTTACCCGCGCCTGTAGGGCAGGTGATCACTTGGAGAACCAGTTCTAGATCACCATCTGTCATAATGGTCCAATTGGATTGTACTATGCGAAGCAAAAGTCTTTCAAAACCCGCTAAATTGTCAACATCACCATCCTGTAAGATAACTGATACATTATTACGGAGATTTTCACCTCTTAGCTCCAACTGCACCACATCTTGGGGTCTCCTGTGTGACAAGGCTTGTTGTAAAATCGCATCTACCTGCTCCAGTGTACCATTGTAAAACTGAGCATAATCCACAACACCCTCTGAATTGGTTGGAGAAGGAAAGCGCAACACCTGACGTATTTCATAATTACAGAATCTATGTCGTGATATGACTCTTGCTTGAGGTGCCACAGGGTCATTATTTTGAGACACGCTGCCCCCTTGCTGTTGCAAGGGAGGAGTGTTGGCTACCTGCTCCATGAGGGGGGAGTTAATGGGGGTCTGATAGGTCGAGGATGTAGAGGGTTTAAGGCAGGGATTGCATTATTTTCAAGCTCGGAGAGAGCATTTTGTATTTGAATCAACAGGTCTGGAGACACAGATGAGTTTAAGACAGGAATATGCTCGGGTTCGGGTAAAGAGGGGATGTTGTTTTGGTGAAAGGGTTCATTCATTTGGTTGATTTCATCTAATAAAGCAGTTGGTATTTCATTTTCTAAGCGTTCCAGATCAACGAGAGCTTGATTTATAGCGTGTAACGGATCTAAGAACTGACTGGAGGAGGTCTCGTTTTCAATTACACTATTTTCAGTTATACCATTTTGAAAGTTTGACTCATTCTGATAATGTCGATCTACCTCGTCTGATAAACTCTGCCTAAGCCCTAACGGTTTGTTTTCATCCATTATCATAAAATCAAAACACACTTAAACCTTAAAACAGACACTATAAAAACAGGATAAACACGTTTATCTAACTATTGCAAGTGAAAATCAACAATAAAAACAATTACCAATGAAACAAACAAAAAAATCATTTAAAACAAATTCAGATAAATCACCTTACTAATTATGATCACTGTAGACAGCCAGCATTTCACCCATTAGTCGGAAAGCATTACTCATTAGAACTAGTTGTTCATGGGCAGTCCGACAGCAATTCTGACAGCCTCTCACGGATCGTCGGGGTCTGTTTGCTGGAGGGACACAAAAACAAAGACACTTTAACCTCTTTTGTGTATTTTAATACAGAAAGTCAGGCATCACCCCTACAAATCACTACATTAATACTTTATAGCAAACAAGCAAACTAGTTTTTTAACTAAATACCCTGAATGTCAGACATCAGTACCAAAACACTGTAGAAGTGCAAAACAAACGAACAAACACCACAGTAATAGCCTACTTTATGAAAAAGAAGCAAAATAGCTTTTAGAGTCAGGTTAACTCATAAGACTACTTTCTGCATAGAACATTTGACATGCTGTTGTATTTGAGAAAATAGTGTGGAATACTTTTAACTCATTAATTGTATAGCCTAATAATCAGCAACATGGTATCACGGGAAACTGTGTATATAGGCTATACTTTTTTTATGACTGCATATTTGCTAGGTTAATGGTTTTAGAGCGTTATAACAATTTACTTACTGCTGCTCCTACTACTGCTCCTGCTGCTGCTGGTTGAAATGAGCCTTCTACGGTGTTCCCTTTTCCGAGGTCCGTTGTTCGGTATAGGCTCAGTCTGATTCAGCGGCGTACACGGTTCTGCTGGGTCCGGATGAATGATTTCCTCCGCTATCAGTCCCCGCGCTTCTACCGGTGATCCGTTACGTGACCTCCCATCTGCGGCCTGACTGGAGCGCTCTACATCATCGACGGGTGATTCCGGGGACAAATCCGGCTCAACGTGTTCCGGGGAGCCCGGTGTTATGTACACTTGCGGTACCGAAGCCGAGGGCTGATCCGATTCCGGAACCGGACCGTTCTCCTCGTAATTGGTAGGGGAGAGACCCTGCATAAAGTACCGTTCACAATCGCTCGCACCATCTGTGGGTGTAATGAAAGAAAAGAGTACTGTTACCACATCTGCGTAAAAGTTTGTAAATAAATAAATAAAACCTACACACTGATTAAAAGTTAAGGTAACCTTACTTACCGACTTCTCCTGTGAGATCTACAACCTGCGCTGATGGAATGCCATTCTCCCTTGTAGAACCTATTTCCTCGCCTGAGTACAAATCTGTAAAAACAATATACAAAATACACATCAGGATAGTACACTTTAAATTTAGAACATTTCTATTTCACTCTAGTACATAGAAGGCCCTCTTACCTTCAAGTTGATATTCGGTTGAATGAAGCCCATTGTCGATCAAGTCAAAAACTGTTAATTGAAAACACGCAGGAATGAAAATACAAAGTGTCGATTTTTGCTATTTCTTTAGTTGTGGAGGAAAGGCTGAATGCGTACCGTGTTCTCTTTGAAGGTCATCGCTCTGGTTTCAAGTCACTAGTGTGAAGACCTCTGGATTTCTGGTAGGGTACTTATAGAAGTAAGAAAACAAAAAAAACACACGAGTGCTGCTCTGCATGTGGGGATAACTGATGAGGGGTTGGGGCCGTTACTTCTGGTACAACCAGATTATTATTTAGTTCCAAACTCTTGTCTCCGGCTGATAAAAATAGCTTCCTGTTTCAAAAACGAACTCACGAACTCTGTCTGAAAACCACCATCCGGAGTCTGGGTTATAGATAACCAAAGTTAATAACTGGTCTACAAGATTACCTGAGGATGGCAGCTAAACACACAACACGCCTCATTGAGAAAACAGAGGGAGGTGTTCCAGGACTCCCCAACACGACTCGTTGAGAAAACAGAGGGAGGTGCGGGGGGTGGAGCACATTCCTCAATTCACCCCACAGCCTATGCTACACCAGAAGAGAGAGGACAGAGAAGAGGACACAGACTCTAGAAGGATTAAAGTTTTAAGACTCACAAGTTTAAGACTAGGCTACAGCTTTGGAGTGATAATGATGGCAAGTTTGTAAGACAAAGCAATAGCAAAGTAATTTGGAACACTCTCTTATTTTGCTGCATGCTGTTGAAGGTAATTTGTAATGCTGTTTAATTTTTACTCACCGTTATACCATTTTACTGCTTTACTGTCATTATTTCAATTTATTCTTCACTTGTTTACTGATGGTAAGTTTGTCACACAAAGCTTTAGCAAAGATTTTGAAGGTAATTAAAAATGCTGTTTAATTTTAACTCACTGTTATACTATTTTACTGTAATTATTTCATCTTATTCTTTAGTTCTTAAATGATGGTAAGTTTGTCACACAAAGCTTTAGCAAAGATTTTACAAAGTTTAATTTTGGAACTCACTCTTATTTTGCTGCATGCTGTTGAAGGTAATTTTTACTCACCGTTATACCATTTTACTGCTTTGCTGTCATTATTTCAATTTATTCTTCACTTGTTTAATAATAAAGACTGACTTGATTCCAAAGAAACCTCCTACTGATCCTTTGCTGGCCCCGGAGATTCCTCCTTTTACTTATAACTCACTGCTATACTTTTTTAATGATAAATTTATTGTCACAAACCCTCCTAGTTAATTCATTCAAGTTGTATTACTTAATAAAGTCTTTAAATCAATGAAAAACACACAATGGAAGGATGAACCCCCTCTTATCAGTTACATACAGACATATTTCCGGTTGGGGCGGGACAGGATGCACCCCCTCTTACAGTTACATACAGACATATTTCCGGCTGGGGTGGGACAGGATGAACCCCCTCTTATCAGTTACATACAGCCATATTTCCGGTTGGGGCGGGACCGGATGCCCCCCCTTATCAGTTACATACAGACATCCGGTGGGGTGGGGGACCGGAAATAGCTGTCAAAAATGAGTTTGATGGAATGTATTGGACTTCTCTCTTGTGTCCAAATGCCCTTTCATGGCTTTAAATGTAAATGTTCCATAGCAGAGTTGGGTATCATTTAAAATTTTACGATACCAGTACCAAAACCAGTACCCTTAAAGTGACACCGATTGCAATAGAGTACTTCATTTGATACCTTTGCGTAAAATACCACCTGTTGAAGCCATAGTAGTTGAGTGGTAGCCTATTGTTATTTTTATTGTTGTTATGGACAAGCAAGGTTATCTGTTTTTTTTTCTCTTGTTTCAAAAAACTGTTACATAAAAGTATTGGGAAACTGTATCACATACTCATCACCCTAATTAGGTCATCCTCACAGGTAGAATTATACAGAGAAAGGCTACAACTTGTGAAAGAGGAGTAAAATAGTTTAGTGACCAAATGAGTAGTGGGAAACGATATACGTTTGTTGAATGTAAACAAATGAAAATTATTTCGTTAACTTTCGATCAATAAACTGAATTGAAAGATCTCCGCAAGTGCTTTTTTTTTCTTTATTGGTGAGTCGCAAACCTCCTCCTTCCTCCTTCAGACAGTACCAGTATAAAACAAGTAAGGAGACAGTTGGTCTACACCACCACTTATTCCCCACTTACAATGATGTCCTTTCATCACTCCCCAGGAAACTAAACAAGCATTTCTTCTTGGCCTCAGGTGAAGTTGCCAACGATGGTCATTCAGACCATCTCTACATCCATAACTATGACCTGATGACTGAGAACCTTCACAGACACCTCGATACTGGACTGTTTCGGTCGATACCTTAAAGGTATGGAGTAGTGATAACCCATTCCTAGTGAGTTTAGGCATTTTTCAAGTGTACAGATTGGAAAATTTGAAATTCTGTTTTTTTATTTCATCCTGCATCAGTGGAGACATTATGATAAAATATCCTTGCTCAGAGTAGTCCTTTCTTCTCTCTTCTCTTCTGTATGCAATGAGATATGTTACACCCAATGATCGCACACTGTATTAGTGCTTTCTGTAGAGTGTGTAGAGGTTATAGTATTTGAAAGGGAGCTGACGAGATGACAGCGACCCCCGGTTGTCCTCTGTCACCACTTGTTCTACTTATAACACAGCAGGGAGGAGGAGGCTATCAGCAGTGATATCTTCTTTCCTTAATTCACTGTGATAAATGATTCCTAATCTCTCTCTCTCTCTCTCTCTCTCTCTCTCTCTCGCTCTCTCTCTCTCTCTCCTCTCTCATCTCTCTCCTCCTCTCTCTTCTCTCTCTCTCTCTCTGGCTGCCTCTGCTGCCAAACTGCAATGTAAGGATTTCCACATACATGCATAAGCATTCACAATTCCCTTCCTCCTGCTCCTCTCCTGTCCTCCCCACCTCCCCCTCCGCCTTTCCCGCTTATTGTGTACCTCTCTTTCTATTCAGATCCATTCCCCACACATACACACACCCCCCTACATCATGATCTAAATCTTCTTTGTAGTTTCTAATCATCTCCCTGGCAGGCCCTATCGTTCTCCATGCTCTGCTGCCAGTTTCCAGACAGATTATCTGTTAACGTGTCCCTGCTGTGTTGATGGAATGTTAATTATTAGGTTTAGAGAGAGAAGAAACAATTTGTCCACAAGCATATGGTAGTAAATTAGAAGGTTGCGTACGTTTTTTCTAGTGACGCCGCTCTAATTGCTTAACCTTACAGTCACCAATTCAGCTGCCACAACAGCTGACCAATCACCTCATTTAACTGACACTCTTCTGAATCTCCGGAGGCAAAGCTGGCTCTAATCAACACGTCTTGTACATTTACATTGATGAATAATGGCCTGTTTCTGTGGTTTTACAGTATTGAGCCATAAGTGAGGTGATAAACTGGGCTGTTATCTGTTATATAATTGCAATCTGAGCTCTCTGTATAGTCTACATTCCACGCAATCAATGATAATTCTACTTTCATAATTACAGTGCATAAATGTATTTGGAGGGACTCTAATTTCACGTTCACATTCACAGTTTGTAATTTCCCTCCTCATTTTGAGATATAAAAATGTTTGATTAGTGACTTGTGTCACCAACATCATAAATCAGTGTATGTTATATTCGTACATGTTTGACCACACTGTATTCATGAATTTTAAGGCAAGAATGATTTGCACGCCCATAGACTAGAGACATAGAGAGCCATTGGTGCCTAACTATTGGTTTAAAATGGAATCTCTCGGATAGACTTTGTGTAAAGAAGATTTTATGGCATGACTTGCTGACAAAATTAGAGCTTTTACTTTATAAATAGAGGGCAAGAGAGTCCCTCCCTAAACTGACTTGACATCTTTTCACAGTGATTGCCAAGCTAAACCTAAGAGTGCTGAAAGCTGTAATGC
>NW_024041067.1:0-11564 GCF_014851395.1 Micropterus salmoides
CCAGCATCTGTCTTAGTGTGTTCTTGGGTTTAAAAAACACAGACACTTAACCCCTAGTTCCAGAGGCTGATATATAGCAATTGTAAGTCGCTTTGGATAAAAGCATCAGCTAAATGAATAAATGTAAATTAAAGTACCAAATGTTCACTGTCATGGATTAACTAATAGCTTTTTAATTGAAAAAATCAGGACATGAGTGTAAAATATACTTAATTTGTAACGTAATTTGTATCTGTATGTATAAATACATGTCAGGGCATCATGTTTGGTTTATGAAAAAAGAACGAACAGCTACACACTCTTCTCTTCATTTTGACATTGTATTCAGCATATCAGCATCAACCCTGTTTGTAAAGTTATATAAAGCCCTTTCATTGATTGATTAAGTCATTTTGGGAATCACAGTGTTGTAGCCAAAAGCCAACATACTCTCCAGGGATGAGGCCTGATGAAAATCCTCAAATATACCAAAGTTAATATGAGTGATGAGTTTGAATGTGGTTGCTGCTTCAGCAGAATACTTGTTTCTTTCCCGTGTCCATCCTATGAAAATAAGTTGACCTTACACACAAGAGGTCTGTGTCTATTTTTGTGTGCAGCTCCTGCATCCCACACATGCATGATTCCCCTGGAGTGTCTGGTGACATTTTTTTCCCAGAGAACTATGTATACATGCGTCCTGGGTCATCTTTATTTGTCGTGTAGGCAATCCCAGATCAAGTGTGTGGTTCCCAGAGACAAGGTTTGCTTTGTGTAAGTGGGCAACATGGTGAGAAAACCAACAGACACATAGTAGTGTTAGCCAATGGCAGAATAAATCTGGAGGATTTAGAATTTGACATTGAGAATAAGCCAGTTTCTTTATTCTTTAGATGATAAATGTTGATATTTTGAACCTATGATGTGGCAAAGTCAAGATATAATGTGTTTTACTTACAAAATCAGAATCAGGTCTTTAATTGTGGAAAACATTCTTAACATAATAGCATAAGATATTGGCTTATTTTAGATTTCCACTGTAGTTCCAAATAAACATGTCATGTTGAATTATCATTTTGATTTGACATTCATCAGATGTTTGGTCACTGTGCATCCTCTCCAGAGGATGATGGCGGAAAGTCTCCCAGAGTGCAACAAGGTCTGGATCTTCTCTGACATGGTCAGTGTTGTTTTCCAAACACTCTGACCATTTTTTGTGAGTTGCAGTAGTTCCATGTTATCTGCTGTGAATGATGTTCACAATTAATGCAGAGTTTGAAAAAAAGTTAAGCATGTTTTCAGTTTATTCTGATCACAAAACTAACATGTATTCATACTTACCTCTTGAATATCATGCAGATAGTTTCAGTCATGTTGATTGATTTCAAGGTCTCTGCTGACTCAATAACAGTGAAGGTGACATAATATTTCTTTTGTGAAAGCATTGAACATTTTAATTTGAAAAACTTGTGATTCATCATTAGAAAGGAAACGATCCAGTCAATTTGTAATGTTTGTAATATTTTTATTCACTTTGGTCCAGACTGAAATATCTCAAATAAAATTCAATGTATTGCTAAATTTGGCACAAACATACATGAATCCTAATAACTGGTTTTGGTGTGGATTTTTTTGAATTGTATGATGAAATTGTATTTTCATCGAGTACCATTATCAGGTCAAATTTGAAATTTGTCAAGCACTGGTTTATGACCAAATACCTACAAAAGTAATTACCTTTCCCTCAGCTGTACATTTTAGTTAGTACTGATTAGCATTAGATTAGCATGCTCACACTCTAAACTCAGCTGGTACACATGGTAAACATTATACCTGTTTAACCTTTGTAACATTATGTTTTACCTATTGTGAGAATGTTAGCATGTTCACGTTAGCATTTAGCTAACATCAAAATTTAACAATATATTGTTAAAAACTGAGAAGTCACTTTGATTTGAATCTGACATTGTAGAACATTGCATTATGTTACAGACATAGAATCTGATAAAATGCACAAAGCTTACATTTAGCTTGGGCTTAGAGCCACCCTCATCCTTCAAATACAAGATTAAGTGAAGCTCCCTGCAGTGCTGAGAAAAGCCATCTGACTTGTTCCATGAAAGATTATGGATTCATCGTTTTTGGTACTACTGCCAAAGTCTCTTTCCTTGGCTGGAGAGGAGAGGACGTGTCTCCATTTTAAAGAGCACTTAAAAATAGACGTGTACTCCTTTCACAGATGTACAGATAACTGAGCCAATGAACAGAACAAGTGACAGACCCACATAAACAATATTAGACTGACCAAACAGACTGTCCACTTGCTTCCATTAAAATATAGAGTTTCAAGTTTCAAGATTCAAATTTCAAGATTCTAGATTTCCTCTGTTGCAGATCTGTGCATCATTTCCAACTTCGATGTTTCTGAGCCTGTCAGTGAGTCAGCAATAATTTGTCTTAGCTGTATTGAAACTCTTGGATATTGAATTTAGTCTGGATGCCAAGTTCCAGAAAAAAAATCCTTTGCACAAAACTAAAAAGGGAACTGACAAGCATTTGGCAAGTGACTATGAAAGCCCAGACTTATCCCCTTCAGAGAGGAGATTTTGAAGCTTTTATGTAGAACATTGTTTTTCCCATGTTCCATTTTTTTAGAACAAATGTCATAAAAGATTATCAGCTTAGATAGGCATCCATCACATATGCATTAGTTTGTTAAAATGGCAATAGTGACCTACTACCTAAAAAATAAATTTGTTGATTTATTGACATATGAGCCTTAAAAGCTAACCTGCTGCTAGGTGTCATTATTGGGTGGCAGCATTTTCTCTGCAGTGATGGCAGTGAAAGTAGTTTTCAGATAAGTCTAGTATTACAGGCTGCATTGTATGGAACCCAGACACAATCATCTGAGAAAAATATGGTTTCAGCTTGCCTGCTCCTTATTCACGCCCAGTCATTTATCAACAAGAGGGCAACAGTAAGGAGAGGAAAACTACTTTTTATCCAAAAAACAATCAGTCACTGCATGGACACTTGAACTGCAAAACGTTTGGCAAGATATTCTAGCTAATTGGCTGTTAGGAAAAGACAACACAATGGAAAAATACACGCTGCTTCACACTTTGTTTTTCCTCATCCTGACCATCTAATAAGAAGCTGTTTAGTGACAGAGAAGATGAGTGTTTCCTCCCATCTATGATACAGTACATTCCTCTCTGACATTCCCAAACCATTTACAGTAATTCCTCTGTGCCTTTAAATATGATTGTAATAGCTTCTTTAGACACTTTGAGCCTTTAGGCCGGACATGGCTGGAGGTCCTGGTCTTGAATCTCTGCAGTGCACTGCACTGCACTGCATTAGGCAACATGGGAACAATTTCATTTGATTAAATGATCCCATACACTTTAATGCATCATTTTACAGAGGTTTCTCTAATCACTACAGTCTTTGCTAGTAGACTAGTACACTGAACCCAGCATGTCTGGCATGCTGTTTGCAGTGTCATGGTAGAGCGAGGGAGGAATGTTGTTGACCATGATGCTTTGCCAGCAGTCCATCATCTATTTTCTTAAATCAGTATCTATTTGAAGGCACCCATACATTTACCGAGGGATGTTTTGAAGCTGTGTTTACCATTAACTTCCCACTTTGTCAGTTACTGGGGCCATAAAACCCACAGTTTTGTGGGTTGATCCAAAGTCAACGGGTTGGAGCCTGAATGGAGCTTAGATGGGTCAAGTGGTATTGACCTCTGCTGAGTGTTGAAACTTGACAGACCTGTCAATCTAAGTAAACATCTGATGTAGTTTGTAGTTCTATGGAGAAACTGGAGGGAGTGGGGGTCCATTCCCTTCAAAACAGTTAGAGTTTAATTTTGGAACCAACAGCTAATAAATGACATGCATCTATTGGAAGTGGGTTGTACTTTCAGCCATTGTGAATGGCTCTTGTTGCACTTTGAGAATGTGGCATCAGAGGAATCACAGTCCACGTAGCAGTTAACAGATGCCTGCTCAGGGCAAGATGGGGACCCAAATAGGCTGAAGCACTGCAAGGCACCTAGTTTCATATATGTTTAGGACAGGGAAGAATCTGGACTAATGGCCCGGAGATGTATTGACAACTAACTCACCGAGAAAAGGATCCAGAATGCTATGTGATCGAGAATCAGGACCTACTTCTCAGACCCCTGGAAAGAAGAACAGGTCCATACCTAAGCCCTATTGGCGATCCGTTGTTGATGGTACTCCTAATAGAGCCCACAGAAGGTACCGCAGAACATCAGCGAGAGCCCCTGTACGTAGAACTCGCACAAACTAGGGGGGCCGGGACGGACTACTGGAAAGCTTGCAGAGATCTTATTACCAGAACAGAATCATCACTGGAATTCGTATAGGGACCTCTGCCTGAAGCTACGTCATTGTCACCTCTTGAAAGTGGCTGTGGCGAGGGCTGGACCCGGAACTCAAATACCCCACGTCCATAAATAAGGCACTCCTGGAAGGATGAGTTACCACATCAGGGAAAGACGGGGAGAGACTGGAACCTGAGCCTAGAATTACATACTTGGAACCAACAGGTCTAATATTAGCAAACTATTTGGCTAGCTAACCCACATTTATACAGTATGTTCAAACAGCTACTTTTTATTGTAGCTCTCATCTCTTCCTCTTTGGCCTCAAAATGCCTTCTAGAAAATGTGTGAAATCACTAAATGAAGGTAGAAGTAGGCAGGTTGTGTTACACTAACACTAAATTACAGCTTAAAACCTGCAACGCATCACAGACCGATGAAATCTTAAAAACATAATGGTTAATTTTACCTCAATGTCAGGCTCAACAAAGGTGGTCTGGACTGCAGTCCTGCCACTTTGTCACCAAACCCAGTTTGACATTACTCTGATGCATGCCAGCGAGGTGAGAGGGCGCGGAGAAGTGTTCCTGTAATGCACTGTGTTATGCTTCACATCTGCCATCTAAAAAGTACACAAATCTTTTATGCACAATAATAAAACAGTATTTTATAGTAAGTAAAAGTAATTTAATCAAGTTTATACTATAATTTCAGATGCAGTAGATTATGTTATGTTTGGGCAGCTTTAAACTGGTATAACTGTTAGCATCTGAACTTATTTGTATGCAAGAGATGCAAATTACGATGTGGCGCTGACATTTAGCCGTACATATACTGCTTTTCTCTAATCTGAAAATAAATCTTCATCTGTCTCAATCTATAGGGGCTAAATTTAATTTAACTTCACGAGGCCACTTTGTCTACCTTAGACATTAAACAGGTTGCTGAAAGGTCAACAGTGAAATTCAGCAAGAAAACATATTACCTCACAAAGTGCACCACCTATTAATCTTTCTTCAGACTCATGATAAATGGCTCTTTAATCTAAATACAATCACCGCTAATGTTACTTAGATTGTTAGTTCATTGAATGACACCATCACTGTCCATTTTCCAGTACTGCTTTTCCAAAAGTACCTTATCTCATCTGGGGGCCTTTCAAAATAGATAAACTAGTTTGCTGAATGGATTGCAGATAGTAGCTATGTTATCACATCCAGAGGTTAATACACCAGTATTAGAGGTAGATGATCAAGACAGAATCTGCCCCTGGCAGGCTTGACAAATCTACTGCTGTCAAACACACAAAATGTGGAGAGGAGAGGAGAGATAAAAAGTTACAGTAGGAAAAGTTATGAAAAATAAAAATAAAGAGGAAAACGTCACTAAACAAATTTCACCATTCTTTGTCACACGCCATCTCCTACTGACATGAGCACATCCACAGTAGCTAAATAGTTCCCTAATGTTCTCTTTACTCTTCTCCTCTCCAGGGATTGTCCCCCCCCCCCCCCCCCCCCCCCCCCCCCCCAACAGTCATCCAGATCAGACTTCTTGGCCAACAGCAGCTGTGGCAGAAGGAGTTTGTTTTTGAAGAAACTGTTTAACCAAGACTCCCCAGTCTGCTTTTCACACATAACAAGATAAATAGATGCCTGATGGGTTTTGTCAGATAACAGAATTGACTCACTGGGACCATGCAAGGTCTATAGTACACACACATGCAAGTCTGAGTGAGTGCCATGTTCATACCAGACATGTGCACAAGTGCAAGCATGGATTTTAAACCTTTCTCTCTCTCTCTCTCTCTCTTCTCTCTCTCTCTCTCTCTCTCTCTTTCCATATTTTTCCCCATTCATGACCTTCTAACATTATAAACAAGATTTATTTTGAGTACATTTTAAAAGAACTTAATAGTAAAATAGTAAAGAAGGCTTCTACAACCATATAACCTTAATTAGGGATACAGCTAGCAGTACTTTCCCCAAGTATGGCAACAGCAAGCAACTGCAGACAGCAATATGTAGTTGTGGACAAAGGTCCACTTGATCAGAACGTATTACATTAGTCTAACGTTTGTCATGCATTAATTTTGCAGGCAAGTTGAATTTTTATTTTGAAAAACATGAAATCTTTACACAACTCACCTTATTATCTTTAACCCTCAGCCTGTTAAACTGACAGGATATTATGCTGTAATGTTGTTTTGAGGCTGAATTGAAGCGATGTTGCAATCCTTTTTTTCCCACTGTGTAGTAGTGAGAGAGGTAGAGGGGGCGGTAGGTGGTCTGAGTTCATGGGAACGTTATGTTTTTGCTCATTTAAATGTGGCCAAATTAAAGTGAGTGGCATGATGTGATGAGGGACAAAATTGTCACTAAATAAATGATATACAAAGAAAGTCTGACCTGCCTGTAAGTTACAGTCGAACACACTGTTAAGCATCCTTCAGTCTTTACAGTGAGTTAAAGTTGACTTTTCCAACTAAGAGCACTTTCACTCCTATTTGAATCAGTACTCTAATATTGTGTGGCATATAAATAGATAAATAGGTTTGTGACTTGTATTCAGTATGAACCGAACACAACCATTCGTTTTGCAGATTTCACTTCAAAACATATAATACTGCAAAATCCAATTGACCATTTTGGAAACTTGCAATGTACAACTGGAAACTTACAGCTTTGTCTGGCTAACATACTTAATAAAACTAGGTAGCACTATAAGCACAACCTGCACAGACTAGGTGTTTTCCTCCTCCTATTTTATTTGAAAGAGTCCTTCCTTGTGTCTTGTGTACTTTCTTTTGTGTTTTCCTGCCTGATTTGATTGTCTGCCCTGCCCTAATTAGTTTTACCTGTGTCTTGTTATCCTCCCCTCACTTGTGTATTTATGCACTTGTTTTCCATTGTATGTTGCCAGTTAGACTACTTCTACATGTCAAGTGGCCCGGCACAATCCCAGTGGTTTCTGTGCTTTGAATTATCTTATTGGATCTTTTTGATTCTGGTTATCGCCTGCTCCCTTTTAGATTTTGTTTGCCTGTGTGGACTGCTGGGCTGTTTTGGACCCTTGCCTGCTGTCACCTTGCTATAAGCTTGTACACCTTTTGTTTTATTGTTAAACATTGCTAAACTGAACTCTGCCTCTGTTTCGTGTCTGGGTCCAATCAATGGTTTTCCTGATCTAGCTTGACTCACTGTGACACAAATGAGCTGACCTTCCATCCCCTTAGTGACATATACTGAAATACTGAAATTCATTCACTCCAAAAACAGCTAATTGGGACAAATCTCCTGTCACAATTAGACACTGAATTTCCTCCTTGTGAAAATCCAGCCTTTCAACAATCCCCTTCAGACGACCGTCCCTGCCTTAAGTAAACTCCAGAGAAGATGCTGAAAAACCCACAGCTTGTGTTGCTTTTGGTCCAGTATAAAGTTCCCACACACAGCCTCCAAGGCTATTTGCCAAACTGTATTTAATACTGGCAAGCAGATGATTAGGCCTGGCTATCCTCAGGGGTGCAGCAGGCTCTTGGTGTCGGACCAACAGTGCACAGAGCTGGCTGAGACTGAGTACAAGTGTGGAGGATGAACCATCCTCCTCAGTATGAGTTATGAAAGTTTGGTTTGGTTCATTTGAGTGATAAATGTGAAATGCAGGTGGCAGTTTAGGAAGATAGGGCACTCCCATGGGAATATAAAGATATTTCAAAAGTATGGTTTTCATCAAATAAATCCTGAAATAAAATCAAGATGTCACATTACCACACACAAGTGCTTCCTATCTAGTGGGGGGTTGTTAGTTTTTGTACTGATACAGTACAATCTGTTGTCAACATTTGTTGTGGCAAATGAGAAGGTGGGAGGTGTATTTTCTCTTAGACAGTGTTAGGGTTAGGGTAGCTGTTTCCCATCTCCTTCTAGTTTTTGAGCTAACCTTACATCTTTTCTCAAGATAAGAGTTAAGACACTTTGTCATTGTAGGCACATAACAAAAATATGTTTGTTAGCTCTCAGAGACCAGTAGCAATAGAAAACATGATCAAAAATGAGATAAATAAACAAGATACATACGTATATATGTACAGTATAATAAATAAAGGCACAGCAACATTATCACTCCACTGGAGCATTGAGTGTGGTGACCTATTGTCATTTCCAGCATAGCCCGCCTAACAGAGATCAAGCCAGAATTATTTAAACACCTGTGTGTGCCTACAGTAATATCAAAAATATTAATTAATGCAAGTCAAAGGCTAAGACCAGTCAAGACCTGTTGTACAACAGAATATAAACAGTGTTATCGTAATTCTTTAGAGATGATATGAACACACTATTTCACATCTAAGAACAGGTCTTTGCTCATTTTGCTGTTAATACTGCCACAAGCTAAAGCCTAGCCTGAGGAGTTATCATCTTCAGCAAATCTGTGCCATACATGCTCGGGAGCAGTGAATCTCTTAAAATGAAATTACACAGGGCGATGCTGTTTACGATAAAATTTGTTTGTTTGTTTTCTATAAAAATAAATAACGGAGAGTAAATATCTGCTGTAAATATTCAGTTAGTAACATAAAGTTATTAATGTGCTTTGCTACACAGGCCACGCAGTACACTGAGAGAGGGACACACACAGACTCTGGCCCAGTTATGTGTTTCTCCGTGGTGTTCATCTGTATATGTCCCAGTGTTACTCATTCCCTGTCACTACTATGTTGTTAGAAGTCATTATAAATAAACTAAATTTGATTTGACTCAGAGCTCATGTATTGTGCAGTACAGTATTGGTGTCCAGGGTCAGACAGGGTCAGGGTAGTAGCGCATTAGCATGGGTCATGCACCATGTACGAGCCCCTTTCTGATACTACTTGGTAAAGTTTCATAGGTGTGCACGGGGGACCAACGTATCCTGTGTTTGATTCTAATGGGACAGAACAGCGATGACAGCAGGACTCATTAAATCACACATATAAACGCAGTGAATGAGTTTTCACAGCTCCTTGGTGTCTCTTGTCTTTGATACTGTAACTCCAACAGGGCTCAGTTTTTATTCTCCTCAATGCCAAAACAGGTTTTACCTTCATGCTGCCAAGAGAACAAATCATTCCAACATCCGCCATGACAAGTCATTTTGTCTCACACTCGGACTTTAAGGCCTTTTACAGAACTGCAGTTTGTTTGTTTTAGGGATTTTAAAGAAATGAGCTTCAGTGTCTTGACACCAGTATCCTTATGTTTTAATTATTTTTGAATGTGAGCCAGGATTCCCGGGTAAACAATATTAATACTGAGTCGGTTATCCTGGTGAATTACAGCACACTGGATTGAAATGAGTTGAAAGATTAGGTACTAGAATCTTCATGAAATTAATCAACAGATTTGCAGGGTGATATCAGTGGGTAAATATTTGTAATGATTAGGTGTGAGAGCAATTGACTCAATATAAATTAGGTCAGTCAGGGATGCACGATTCATAAATATGTTGTGCTTCTATGGGGTTTCTTAGCAATTAACATTATTTAATTTGATATAAAAGTATTTTCTCAATTGATTCACTGATTATTTTTTGGTCTCTAAAATGTCTAAAAAATTGAAAAATGCGTGCCACAATACAGCCCTACAGCCCAGGATGTTGTTTTTAAATCGTTCATTTGTCCAACCAACAGTCTAAAACCCAAAATATTCAGTTTACAGTTATTTAAAACACATAAAAGCAGAAACTCCTTATAAGTGAAAAGCTGAAACCATGAATGTTTCGCATTTTTATACAATAAATTACTAATGTGTAATCTTTAAAGAAATCACTGAGTTTACTGTATAAAAAAGATTTCATGAAGATTTTTTCAATTATGTTTAGACTTATTTTCTTGCAATCTTTTGTTTCCCCCCCTTTATTAAAGGATAGGAGGAGGCAAACAGAAAATGGGGGAGAGTGGTCAAACTGGGTTGTAACATGCATGCACCATAACCATTTGGCTAGGCGCTCCTTGGTTAGACTTATTTTCATTATCACAAGTTCACTCTTGGGATCCTTTTAACTAAAATACATGACATGACTGTGTCTGCTGTATATAAAACCTTTCTCCATGTACACAAGTCACTCAAACTCTGAGGCATGATCACTGATACAAAAAACGATCAAAATCTGAGAAACAACCAGCACGGTACCAGCCTTTGTTAAACAACGTACCGCCAGAAGTTTAACTGACAAGTGTAATAAATCAAGGAAGGACCTTCCCGCTGAACCACATCAGAACAAATGTATTACGCCAGAATGCTAATTCCCCACCAGCCTCTGCACAAACACATAGAGGGGGAGACAGAGGAGCAGTGGGTGAGGCAGGGTGATGAGGGATGGTCAGGAATTCACTGGCCAGTCTGTGTGAGTGGGGAGGGTTTGGGGAAGATTACAGGAGATGATTGATAGAGTTTACTGCAAAGACTCAAAAAAACATGAAATAAAGTTTTCTACAGAAACGATCCTCCATAAATGTTTATCTCAGTGAATCCACTCTGTAAATGCAGCCATATGGCCGACCAAAGCATTATGATACCATTACATGAAGCTGAATATGATTTAATTTCAATATTGTTTCTTAAATTTTTTGTAGGGTCAGTTTTTCAAAAGAACTCACATTTGGAGCAAATAGATAACAAGAGAGAAAGGGGAAGAGGGTAAGGAAATTAGAGAAGGAAATAGTGACTTATATCTATGCTTATATATGAGGATGTTGGGTCCAAGCCAGTGTGTCTAATAACTGTGAGTCATTAAGCAAGACATACAATCTCACCAGCTTAGTCAATGTAACTGCTGTGGATAAAACACCATTAAAAGCCTAAAATCAAAGTAAAACAAATGCTTATGTGCCGATAAGGGACCTTTGGGTGCACATGGGAGAGACTTTGTGAAGGTTGTGAGGGAGCACATTAACACTGTTACACTGATAAGTGAGGTGCTAGTTGTGGATAGGCTGTGAAAGTGAGAGCATGCATTAACACTGACATTAAACATTTTATTCATTGCGTTTCCTAAAGCTGACATCCTCAGATAGACTTTTTATTTAACCTGGCAGCACATCACAAGGTTATGTCATATAAACACTATTATTCTTCCCTCCTCAATATTAATTTCCGAATGTCAGATGTGGCAACTGCTATATTGTGCAATCAAGTTCACTAACATAATACACCATGTGTTACTCAAATGAAATGAAACTTAG
>NW_024041068.1:0-6275 GCF_014851395.1 Micropterus salmoides
ATATATATATATGATACGCCATCTCTGGCTACCATCTTGGTTGGATTAGGAGAAAAGGCGGCACTTGATTAAATCATGAATTTCTTTTCATCCACATGGTTCATACAGTCTTTGAGGATTTTGGAAATACCTTCAGAACAGCAGTACATTTTGTTAACCAAACTTTTTTAGTTTTTGTTTTTTTAATCAATGGTTATTTATTTTGAGGGAAACCAATGGTTTAGCTCTGTCCCTCGAATGTAATGGTAATACCAGAGAGGAACACATTCACATCAAATTGGAAAGAGACATTAAGAAAGATGTAGGTTTTAATCTGAATAATAGCCTGAAAACTTGTTGATTAATTAGATGAAAGAAATTAATTATTCATACTATTTTGGTAATCAATTAATCATTTCAAGCGAAAATGCGAAACCTGTCCTGATAACATCTTCTTAAATGAGAGGATTTTCTGCTTTTCTTTTCCATATGATAGAATAGATATGTTTGAATTTTAGACCATTGGTCTGACTAAAAGACATGTAGAAGACATCATCTTGGACTCTGAAACTTTCTTCGCTATATTTTGACCTTTTGTAGACTTAGATCTAGTATTGATTAAATGAAAATCATCATTACTTGCCGTCTCCCTTGTGGCAAATCTTTCCAAGTATTTCTTGTGAATAATTTAAGCTTCACATAGAGCTAATAATTCTTCACTCCACAAGATTTATTTACAGTTATTGTTTGATCTTGGCCTCTGTGCTTCTTCAAAAATAAAAGAAGTCTTTAGGTAGGCTACTGAAACCGTTTCAGTGTTTACAGATTAAATGGTGGTTCCTGAGTCTGATTGAGGCTCTTGTCTCATAACATCAAATGTAAACACCATTTAGGGAAATATGCTTATTAGCTTTCTTGCTGACAGTTACATGAGACGATCGATACCACCACCATCAGTACACTAATCATAATGTTCCAGCAAGCAGCTGGTTAGCTTAGCGTAGCATAAAGACTGGAAAGAGGGGGCAACAGCTAGCCTAGCTCTGGCCAACAGTCAAGATAATTCACTTACCAGCACCTGTAAAGGTCACTAATTAACGCATCAAATCCCATTTGTTTGTGTAAAACTTTTCAGGTGCTGGCAGGTGGATTTTGTTACTGTTGGACAGCCAGGCTATCTTTTTACTCTGTATCCAGTCTTTATGCTAAGCTAAGCTAAATGGTTGCTGGCTTTAGCTTCATATTTAAAAAAACAGATACGAGAGTGATATCATCTTGTCTAACTCTCGACAAGAAAGTGAACATGCTTATTTCCCAAAACATAGAACCATCCCTTTAATGTAAATGAAACCAGATTTGCAGTTTTATACTCACATGTTGTATATGTTACATTTGATTTATTAATTTGCGTGTGTGTAGCTTCTCCTCTTCCTACTGAGAGTGTAAGGAAAAAGGTGGTTATTGTACAAACTGTAAGGCTCTCTGAGACAAACTTTGGGTTATATAAATAAAACTGACTTGACTTTACTCAGCACATTTACATGTCTATGTCCACTGTGTACTAAATGACATACACACGTACACTGCCTTGACTCCAAACATCTTGCCAAACAAGACAAACAAAGGTCTGAGTCACCAGGACATCATGGTGTTCTTGATAAAAAGGACACAGAGTGCAGAGTCCCTGTGGGTTTGAATGTGATTAATCACCTGTCCGTCAGCTCCTCTCTCCCATCTCCAGTCACTCTACTATTCATTTCAGCAAAAGTACCTGTCAAAGCTCAGGTTCAACACATGACTGGAATTACAGTGTAACTGTTTCCTCTCCAGTCTTTCACATTGTGATAGCATAATGTAGGCCACTCCTTCGCTCCCCCCTAGTTTGCTTTTGAATACAGAAGGCCAGTGTGTCATAAACTCAGGTGTGGAAGCTGATCTGTTGCAGCACACACACTGACTTCACCCAGGGGAAGGAGATACCTGAGTGAGGCCCGCACACACTTTAGGCTCTTAAACAAACACATGCAAACACACCTCCCTCACTGTCTAAAAGAGTATTTGTTTGCCTCCAGTCACCCAGTAGAGTAGGTTTTGAATAACCACCAAATAAATGAGGAAGAGGAATGACGCATGAATTTATATTTGTCTTGTTAGCCATGTTACCTCCAGGGATGTCGGCCTATCTGTCAGTGAGTTCACCACTTTGGTCCATCACCTATTGAATTAAACTGTAATTTCCCAATATTTTGGTTTATGACCTAATACACTGTCCTCTGCTGAACTTGTTTAGTGCTTTTTATCAAATTTAGCATGCTAAACTAGGTGGTGACCATGTTAAACATTATTCCTGCTAAACATTAGCATGTTAGCATTGTCGTTGTGGGCATGTTAGCACCATGATATTAGCATTTAGCACAAAACACAACCGCCCTTGGATGTATTACAAGATCTTGTAGAAGGTCTTATTATATATCCAGCACTCTCCGTCTCAGAGAGATCCTGTACACTTATCTTGTTTTAGCATACGCAGTTCTCTTTGGTCCATACCAAAAAATATCTCACCGCTGGGCTATTGGATGGATTGTCATTAAATATTTAAACATATAAAGATATTCATGGTTCTTACTGATGTTTCCTCTTGTGCCACCATAAGGTTGACTTTTGTGGTTTTGAGTTGTCTTGACAACTATCAGGTATACTGTCCCCTCAGGATGAATTGTAATAGCGCCATTAACAGGTCAAAATATCATTTGTCAAGTACTTAGGTATATCACCAAATTTCTGCAAAACTGATGCAATTTTAATCTACTTTAGCTGTAATTAGTGTTTTGTGCTAATAAGCAATGTCAGCATGGTAAACTGCCAAGCTAAGACAATGAATATAGAAAACATTACACCTGCTAAACAACAGGAAGTTAGTATTGTAACAGAGCATGTTAGTTTGTTGACACATTTAGCTTAAAGCGCTGCATTGTCTACCTACAGCCTTGCAGAGCTGCTACTGCTATGGTTTGTTATCCCAATTTTTACTAGTAAACGCTCTATTACTGTGTTGTGTTTTTTTTGCCCTGCCTGTCTTCACAGCCTCAGTGAGCCGTCCCTCCTCACCCCAAACGTCCTATTCGAGGGATTCTCCGGTGTTTTACAAAAACGACCCCCACCTCCTCCTCCCCCATATTCCAAGTCATCAGTACATCTCCCCTGCAAGACCTGCCACCCATCCGTGACCAGCCAGCCCCATCAGCAGCAGAACTACCAGCAAGTCCAAAACTGCAGCAGACCAACTTTTATTCACTTCACTCAGGCCATACAGCCCGGCTCCAAGCCAAGCAGAATGAGGCGTCATTCGCACAACCCCGTCCTGAGTGCAGAGATGGTACACCTCCGACCTTTAGTGATGCAATATAGCAAATCCTCCTCTCAGGGAGAGCCTTTGTCTGTGGTTGGGAAGCCTTGTCTTCCGAGCTGCAGTAAGCGCCCCTCTCTGGCTTCTGCTGCCGGTCCAGCACGCACTCAGCTTCATGTGTTTCTGCCCACAGAGGCGGAAGGAGAGGAGGTGGACAGAGAATCTGTGGATGAGGGCTTCATGGATGAGTTGGACAGTAAAATAACGTCTCTGAAGCTCCAGCAGTGAGAGCCAAAGACAGTTACACACCACTAATACAACAATGTTTACTGACACATACATTTTGTGTATTTTGGGTCAGGGCTATTATTTTTTTTTGGACTAAATTCCTTCGTTCAAATTTGCTGCAGCAAACAGTGATATTTTAGACAATAATATGTCTCTAGCTGTGTGGTAGCAGTTGGAGACCCTTCCCTGCTTCAGCATGACACTGGCCCCATGCACAAAGACAGCAATTTAGTTTGGTGTGGAAGAACTTGAACTCATCCTCATCAATCACCTTTGGGATGAACTGATCTGTGAGCCAGACCTGATCATCCTATAAACATCAGTGTTGGACTTTATTAATGCTCTTGTAGCTGAATAGGAGCAAGACCCTGAAGCCAGGTTCTAAAATCTGTACTGTTTGGGTTTCCACATACTTTTGGTCATATAGTGTACTCAGATGAATAAGCTACTTATATAATTATTATGTGTAAATTTGCCTTTATATGTGAATTGTTTCTTATAAATGACAAAACTTGGTCACCCTCTCCTGCACTGAGACAGTTTATAATAAGAAACTCAGAAATACATTTTCTCAGAGTTTCCAAACAAAAAAAAATGCATTTATGTTACAGTCCAGTCAGAAATGTAATTTTCTATATATTTGGTAGACAATGAATGTATTATTTTCATGTATTATTCACATGAATGTATCATTGCTACCCTGTTCCTGTTGAAGTAAGGAGCTTGCAGACAGCTCTGCAAATTACAAGTAGAGTTTGGGTATTAAAGCATTTAAATAAAGTATATTTTATTAACTTAATGGAGGAAATATGGCAGAAATATTGATGGTGAGCAATGAATGTAATAAGCCGAGTAATAAATCTACCTTTCTGAAACAGTTCCAGAGTATGCAGTCAGTTCTTACAGTTTTATACATTATTTAATGTTTGCACTTTATTTACAGTATATTTAAAGAATTGTTTTTAACACAAAGTCAGTTTGACTTAACTGGTTTTCTCCTAAATCTCCTAACCGACAAATGTCTGCAAATGTATGCCCTCACCAGTAATAGATTGGTGTGCTGAATGGGACTATGATTGTCTACCTGTTACACAGCCAGGAGGATTTCCGAACACAAGGTATACTTTGAAACAATTTTCAGATTTGTGTCTATACTTTGTCATAGTACGTGCATTATAAGACCATCACGCCTGTCATGACTCTCATTGTCCCCTTTGATCGTCAAAACACCATGGTGCTGCAAGAAAGATTAATCTCAGCTCCCAAAATCTCTACTCAATAAAACAGTGAGACCATAACCATAGAAAGATTTTAATATTTCAGACATCAAACTTACTATTTGCAATAATACTAGTTAACAAATTTCACTGCTCAAAAGTAAACCGCTATCTCCTGCAGGTAATACACTGACAAAGGATGACTACCTCATAATCCTGAACTATCTCTTTAGGGGTTTTCTCACTCATGTGTTTGTAATAACTATATGACAAGAACACCACATAACGCCGTCTCTACACCTACATTGGCAGTGCTGGAGTGTAACTAAGAATATTTACTCAAGTACTGTACTTATGTACAAATTAGAGGTATTTGTACTTTACTTGAGTATTTTCTTTTCATGCCACGTTCTACTTCTACTCTACGATATCTCAGAGGGAGATATTTTACTTTTTACTTCACTGCATTTATTTAACAGCTTCAGTTACTAGTTACTTTACAAATTAAGATTACAAACAAAACATATGACGAGTTAAAAAAAAGTTTGTAGTTTATTTTCTTCCAGTTCTTTGTGTTAAGGTGACCATTGTTGGATAGGGGTTGGGTTGAAGTTTTGGGCAGCGGGTGGAGTGGAAAGTGTTCAGTATCCTTGCCTGATGAAGAAACTGTTCCTCAGTCTGGTGGAGCAATCACAGAGGCTCCAGTACCTTCTCCTGGATGGTAAGAGACTGCAGTGCCATATATGTCCTGGAGGAAATTCATTGACCAGGAGAGATCCTCTCCACAGTAGAGCCATTGATGTTCAGCTGGGGGGTGTTGGGGTGTTCTCCTGAAGTCAAAGACAATCTCTTTGTTTTCCCCACATTTAAGAAGAGATCTTGACATTAAAGTATTTCTGATTCTGAAAGCAGTTCACACGTTACATCAGCGGGGCGGTAGCGAGCTGCTGAAGTTTAATAGCTGCCAAAAGTAAACAAAAGAAGAAGACACACGCTCTCTGCAACAAGGTAGACTGGACTTTGTGCAAAGGATGTAATGAAGAACCGTTCAGAAAGGATTGCACGGCTGTAGAGTGTATTTTACAAGTCGTCTTTTATTTGTCACATCCAAGGATTGCGGGATTTTGGAGTAAACATGGCGGCTACGGAAACTGGCGACGGACACCAACTGGCCACCAATCAAGTCTCGTCTGTCCAAGTTGCTGGCGCGGTAATTTTTTGCACGTTGTTACGACTCTAACTTATGCATTCCTTACAGCGTTGCTATGTGCTCATGTTTGTATATATAACAGTTAGCATAACCCAAAGTAGTGAGTTAATTAGCAGAGTGGTTAGTTATTGTGGTGTGTGAGTATATTTAAAGATACAGGCTAGCTAACCTTAGCGTGCTAATGGTCAGGCACAGAGGTGTGCGGATATGTAAGCAAGCTAACGTTAGCCTTAGC
>NW_024041069.1:0-12691 GCF_014851395.1 Micropterus salmoides
TTTTCCATAAGGAGGAAACAGGGCTTCACCTTTGAGCACTTAATTTGTTTATGGAAATGTTTCAGGAAGTCAACCAAGTGTGTGTCTTTTGTCCAGCCAGATTGATTTGCCTTCATTTGCAACTAGGTGGCTTGTTGATCATGAAATGTTTACTGAAGTTTACGGAGAGAAAAATAAAATATGGATATACTATTCACTGTGGCTGAGACAGCACAGGCCAGTGTGACAAGGGTTCCCCTTTCAGGGGAGGTCAGTGACCCTATTTGGATGAATCCACATCTGGCCGCCACTTTGTCACGTTTGTGTACAGTGGTCACCCCAGATTTATCAAAATCTCCGGGTCCAAACTCACATTTCTGTAACACTTTTTTTACATAAAAAAAAGCATTAACAGTTTCTCTGTTGAAGCTGCTTACCTTGGCAAAGCTAGCTGCCTCTGGCTTTCTCAACGACTCTCTGCTGGCTTTTCGTTTCTGCCCACATAAGGAAGAGGAAGTGGCCAAGCCCCCATTTGTACCTGCCTGCTTCCCATTTAACCAATACCTGCCGAACCCTGACCCTGCCCATTCCAGTCAATTAACACTGCCAAAGAAAAAGATTCCCTGCTGACTGGTTTTATGGATGTGGCTTCAGTACAAAGCAAACAGATTGTTTCTCTTGGACACATCCAGGACACCGTGTTATGGGACCCCTCTGCCCCTCCAAGGCTTTCCTCCTGCTCGACTCCAAAGCATCAGTCAACCTGGGCTGAAGTGGTGGTCCGTGGCTGCACACCGGCCTCTCCAACCACTATGCAGCCCTGTCTAACGAAACTCCGGTCCATCTAGTGGATGCACTTGAGGCTTTGAGTCTCCATGAAACGGATCCTTTTTGGCGGACAGTGCCTGCCGACACTGTTGCATCTCCTCCACCAACTGTATCTCCTGCACTAGTAACTGTGATCAGCTGGGCCGCCGGTCTGCCGCGGGCCTGATCGGCGGCCGTCATCCCGGTCAAAAACCTCCACTTCCCGACGTAGGATCCTGAAGGAGGCTGTGCTCAGACGCTCCGGAGGCCGTCTCTACCCGCACCGTCGGGTAGCCCTTCTCTCAGGTCGTTACTGCTACTCCAACACAACACTCAACAGCTCACACACTCCATCCTCAGTCCGCACGCAGTGTTGAAGCAGATTCTGCTCAGTCCTGCTCTGGAACCACAACCGGCATCTCCTCATCCCCTTTTCTCCCCAACCACACTAATAATTGGTGACTCCGTAACCAGAAACATCCGTTTCTTTAACGCTACCACTCACTGCTTCCCCGGTGCCACCACGGCTGACATTTTAAAAAAACTCCAGGACCTGATGCCGTCGCTCCCGTCCTGCATCACAAGAGTGATAGTCCATGTTGGAACAAATGACACAACTCTTCGGCAGTCTGAGCTGACAAAATCAGATTTCTTTCTAACTTTTTAAAGTGTGTGGAAAGTCGTTTTTATCTCTGGTCCCATTCCCATAGTTGGTCGCGGTGCTGGCCGCTTCAGTAGAGGGTTAACCCAGGTAGGCAGAATTCGGCACAACACCAGCGCCACCTCTGTCTTTTTCCGTTTCTTCCTAAAGTTAGCTACAGTTAACGTTAACGTTACTGAGGCTGAGCATAGCTGGTAGAGCAGATGGTGCTTTCAAGCTAACACTGGCTGGCTCGATATCCTGCTCTTAATTTCTAGCTTTTTTTGAAAAAGGTACTTATTAGAGGCATATTCTTTTCTCTTCCTTATCCATTTCTTCTTTCTCTTGGCAGCTCTTCTGAGCTTTCGTTTGCTGCTGCTTCCATTTCCACAAACTAAGGTTACACTCGCAGATGCAAGCTATCTGATCATGGGTCAGTTACAAATTGATTCCACCGTTTTAATCTCAACTTGTTCTTACAAAAACTGATCTTGAATCAGTACGGTGTAATCCACCTGCTCAATCGCCCACCCATCTTTTTCAGTATCTAATCTACACAGTGCATTGTGGTGTGCTTCCAATCATTACCTGGCCAGTCATCAAACTACATATAAAACAGACAATCATAATCAACCTCAATCACAGAGGGCCCCTGTCTGGCCAATGGCCCCTGGGCACGTGCGTCAGTGAACTCTTTTAAGTCCCTTCTCCCTTCCAGCCTTTTTATTTAATTCTATTTTATATTTATCTTAAACATGTATTTTAGTCTCTTCAATGTTATCTTGGTTTTATCATGTATTGTTTTTGTGTATTATTGTCTTTACACTTGTTAAATCACTTTGTAACTTGTTTTTGAAAAGTGCTCTACAAATAAAGATTAATATTATTATAATTTCTTTGATAATTTGTGCTCCATTTCAAACTGGGTTGGCTTTAGTTCGGCCCACTGCTAGTTCACTAACAAAGGACACGCTAATGTGAGGTATAAAAGGTAGTTAATTTGCATAAAGATCAGAATTTAGGATGGAGGGATTGAGGTGAGAGGGATGAAGGAGTCGAGAGTGGAGGGATGAAGGGGGTTGTTTAGGGTTTGGGGGCTGGAGTGGCTAGGAACCCGGGGGTCGAGACCCTTCTTGCTGTGGGGCCACAGTGCTGCCCATTGAAAGAGGTGAGAAACAGGGTTTGGGGGTGAGGGATGTGAGAACTGAGAAACAGGAGAGAAAGGAGAGAGACAGGTTTGTTTATAGGTGATTGGATAGGAGAGGCACAGGTGGATGAAATGAGTGAAGCATCGGTGGTTGGATTGGAGGGATTGAGTGAAAGCCACACGTGGTGGAATTGGTAAGAAAAGGAGGAGTGGTCCTTTTCCTGAACTTAAGTAATATACAGTAACCATTTATCCGATGCGTCATAACAGCACTGAGAGACGCACTCTGAAAGACATCCTGGCAGCACTGAAAAACAGAAGCTCACGCGTGGCATGTAGGGTTGTAAGGTAAACGATCACTCGACTAACATTTAATAGCTATTTTGTTAATTATGTGACATTTAATAAAGCATAACGTTTATGCAACAACCAAAAAATGTTTGCTGGGGATGCATTGGTGTCTCGATCCCGGCCGAAATCTCGGCCTTATCACCGGGAACAAATCTGCACTGTCAGGATCAGGATCAGAATCAGAATCAGGTTTACTGCCAGGCACCTTTTTCACATACGAGGAATTTGCCTTGCTGACAAGTAGTCTATGTGCAAAGATTGACAACATGAGCATAAGTACAGTTGAGCGTTGTTGTAAAGTATGGGGTCAGGAGTGTGTATGTATGAGTGTGTGTGTGTTTGGGGAGGGTTCATGAGAATCAGTGACAGTAGGGGCCTGGGTTGTTGAGGAAGACCGCTGCCATCAGAAAGAAACTGTGGTGAGAGGTTTTGGTTTGCAGCCTGCCCTTGTCCCTGGTTTCACCAGATGGTGATGGAGGAGGTGAGGATGGACTCAATGATGGCGGTGTAGAAGTGCACCATCACTGTCTTTGGCAGGCTGAACTTCTTCAGCTGCTGCAGGAAGTACATCCTCATCTCCCTCTTGAGATGATGTTGCCCAGGAAGCAGAAGGAGTCCACAGTAGTGACAGGATGATGGGGGAGGGTGGGACTGGGCTCTTTCTAAAATCCACGACCATCTCTACGGTCTTCAGAGCTCCAGACTGTTCTGGCTGCACCAGGTCACCAGATGGTCGATTTCCACCTGTAGGCGGACTCGTCCCCACCAGAAATGAGCCCAATGAGGGTGGTGTCATCTGCAAACTTCAGGAGCTTGATGGACTGGTGACTGGAGGTGGCAGCTGTTGGTGTACAGGGAGAAGAGAAGGGGGGAAAGAAAGCTGCCCTGAGGGGATCTGGTGCTGATGAGAAGTTTTCCCACTTCACGCGCTGCTTCCTGTCCGTCAGGAAGTCAGTGATCCACCTGCAGGTGGAGTCAGGCACGCTGAGCTGGGAGAGCTTGTCCTGCAGCAGGGCCGGGATGATGGTGTTGAAATCCACAAACAGGATCCTGGCATAGGTTCCTGGGGAGTCCAGGTGCCGGAGGATGACATGAACCAGGGTTTGTCATTGTTATAACTCACCCTGGTACGTGTTGCTACACAGCTGTCCATCGTCCAAATTGTTGGTAGCAGTCCTGAAAACAACCCAGTCAGTGCAGTCCAAACACGCCTGAAGGTCCTATACAGCTTCACTGCTTGGATGTCCTCACTACAGGTTTACAGAGTTTTAGTTTCTGTCTGTCTGTATGCCGACCTCTTGACAGTGTCAGAGTTGGAGTGAATTGTTTTTATGTCAGTCAGCACTTATGTAAAACAGGTAGAATGCAACAAAACTTTTCATTTTTGTCTATAGTGCTGTGCTGATTTTTCACAGCTCTTGACTGGTGAACAGTCTGGCTGTGTTTCTGAAAGCTCCATTCTCATGTTTTTCCCCTTGGTCTGCAGAATCCAGATAGTTCCCCAATTTTAGTCTCCAGACCTGCCAAACTGCTGCTTTTTTATGTTTGTGTATCTTTGTTCCTTTCTCTGTGCTGGAGGGGGGGGTGATGGAACAACGGTTAAGACACATGCCTTTGGTGTGAGAGACCCAGAAGAAAATGAGGAAGCAGGAGTACGTTGAAAACAAAAGGTATTTATTTACAATAAACAACAAGACGTCTCATCATGCCTTGCTCTCTGGAAACACCACAGCGGTCTGACCAGCTGACTTCCTGAGTGACCTGAAACGTTGTCTGTAAGCCAAGGCAACAACTCATACACATGCTAAACAGTACTCTTGACCTTGTCATATGTCAGGCTATCCTCCAAACTCAATGATGCACAAGCTTCCTGAGCTCTACCAGTCAATTTACATTGTAACCCCCAGATTCATCAACTTATGGGTCCAAACTCACATTTCTGTAACACTTTGTCTACATAGGGGTCAGCAGGTAAGTTTGGTGTCGAGAATATTTTTTACATCTTTGCTTGCTGTAAAACTTCAGTTGCTCAACAGTCTGCGGTCGCCGTTGTCTTGGTCCCCTCTTCATGATGTGCCAAACAATTTCAATATAGACAGAACTGGACTGGCAGCAGGTCAGTGAAGAACACACACACATGGATGTCCCAGGAAGAGACATCACCTTGATAGCAACATATCTATCTTCTGAGCCTCTGCCTCAGTGGTACCTTCACACACATGCATCTCAACCATACTGTGGACGCTGAGCCCCCACCCCATACCATCACAGCTGCTGGTTTTTGCACCTCTCAGTGATAAATCTGGATGGTCTTATTCATCTTTGGTAAAGAGAACTCAACATCTGTTTTTCCAGAAAACAAGTGATGTGGACTCTTCTGATGTAGTACAGTTTCAGGTTACTTTTCTGAACGCAGCGGTGGACTGTTCAGTGATGATGGTTTTCCTAAGTACACCTGAGCCCATGTGGCGATATTTGTCACAGAAGCATGACGGCAGTGCTGCCTGAGGGCTCGAAGGTCACAAACATTCAAAAGTGGTTTCCTTTCCTTCCCCTTTACGCACTGAGATGTCTCCAAATTCCCTGAATCTTTTCACAGTATTATGTACTGGTGATTTTGAAAGACCTAATCTCTCTGAAATCTTGCATTAAGAAATGCTACTTCCCTTTGAACTTACGTGAAGGTGAGAGCCACAACCCATCCTTACTTGTGTAAGCGACAGGTTAAGTGTCACCACTTTAGCCACCCGGGAATAAATGCCCGTCAGGTCAGCTCCGAGTTTCTTCTTTCCGCTGTTGCTGCTGTGTGGTGTGGTTGTGTATCGCTGCTCTGTCCCGTCATTCGAGGTATGTAATGCCTGCAAATTTAACAGTGTTGTTCTGTTATGTAGTGCGCTAACGTGGTGTGTGTGTGTGTGCGCTTATACTGTTATCCTAGATTGACGCTCTATGTGATCCGTGCGAGGTCTCTGGGAAAGACGGCCTATGAAGCACATAAATGTTTGCAGAGATTCAGAGGTGTGTGTGTGTGAACCACAAAGGTACTCTAGTGTATAGCTAACCGCTGTTTTTTGAATTAATGCAGCCACTGCTGCTTTGCCTTGTCTGAGTTATTAACACAGTAATGTAGCCTACCTGTTTTTTATTATTTTAAACTTATTTTTAATTGAATCCTTGTCCTTTTTTATTGTTATGACCTGTTTTATAGTGTGTGAGGAGATTTTATTACTTTGTTTTGTTATATTGTGTTTCGTTTTAGTGATTTTTAATTTGACTTTGATTTCAGAAAAAGCTATTGACATAACATTTTAACCAAGGAGATCTCCTGATTGTGGCTCGGGGTATTTTGGTCCAGAGGTGGTGACGTATAATAGCTGGCTTATTTTAATAACATTGCATGTACTTTTAAGTGTGATTTGTGTGATTTTTTTATTTTGTTATATTGGTGTGTTGAAGTGTTTATTTATAGCCCCTTTTATTCAATCCACACCATGGAACTATAGATTGCCGCCACTCGTTACCAAGAGCTTTCGACTCAACTCTCCTCTCATTAAGTATTATTGGTCATTGATTCTTTTCTTTGCATTATGTTCTTAGCTTATTTTTATAGTTATGTGTAGTTTGCAGCTGTTTTATTGTGTCTGTTTGCTCAAAGGAAAAACTGTCTCTGATCTTGCCTGTGCTGGTGGGAATCGCCAGGGTTGGTAAAAACTGTTATTAAGTTCACATTTCAACTCTTTGAGTGAAAGTCCCAAGGTGACTTGTCAACCTTTACTTATCGATTTGGGTCGAGTCCTCCATTGGGCCCGGTTACACTTGCAAAGACTGAGCCTTTAGCGGATGCTAATTTAATATCTAATCATGACACCTCACCAGTTATCAGTCAGCCTGCTTATTGTGGAGTCTTCCAAACAGAGCTTACTTGAATATTCTGTGCACTTTTCAATCTTACTTCAACTCTGTCCACACCTTTAGGTGTGTTGCAGGCATGTAATTGTAAGTTAAAATTCACAAAATACAATTACACTGGTCAATAAAACTACTGAAAATCTTTTCTTTGTACTTTTGTCAGTTAAATAAAGGTTCATGTAAATTGAAAGATCACAGGGTTTTTTTTATTGCTTTTTGGAAAATGTCCCAACTTGTCTGGAAATCCGATTCGTACATGATGACGTGAGGATCTTCCAGCCTTCATTTTCTTTGTTGTTCATTTTGTCTTCCTCTTTGTTCCAACACCACCTCTTAAGCATGGCTAAGGCTTGTATATTTTAGTTCAAAGTTCAACTGGACTAAACTCGGCCACATGAATGAATGATATGTAAATTCAGTAACAAAATACATCCTGTCCTATTTTTATTAACGTCAGGCAGCTCAGCTGATGGGATGAGTGCAAATAGTTCAATGAAAAAAAGACACTTGGAAACAAGAATTTGCAGATTTATTGTTGTATCAGGATTAAAAAAACATACATGGAAGTAGAATCAAAAGTTTCCATAAATTAAAACTCTAAAAGATAGACTTAGCTTTAATATATGGCACAAATGAACTGAATGCGCTGTCAAGAGGTATGATCTGGTAGTCGGTCGTTGACAGTTCGTGATCTGACACCAAACACACACATAATTTTTACAAACAGGACATGATATATAATAAATTTCAAAAGCATTTTTGATAGAAGATTCAGTCACGCTCACTGGCAGAGCTGCACACATACATAATTTGAATGCTGGCTGTAGCAGAATATACTCTATGGTATAGATTTTAATGAATCTCAGAAATATGGTATCAAGTCTCAAAGCTCTTTACTCTACAAAAGTGTTGACTCTGTTGCCTGTTGTGTGTCAGCTGCATCACTTCAATAAACCTATTTCTCCTGATATTTCTCAGCTGTCTGCGCTGCAGTGGTGAAAAAACACTGTACTGCTACTATTGCTACTCCTAGTACTTATAGGGCCAGATTTACTAAAGGTCTGCGTGAGCAAAAACGTGTGCTAACTTGATATCAGCAGCAAATTAACACGTAAGCTGATCTGCTAACGGTGTGCACGCAGAATGACGTCTTCCAAAAGTGCAACATAGCACCTGTTGTTCATTTACTTCTTTTGCCTTAATGAATATAAAATTTGGGGCGTTTCAGTTTTATTGTGCAAAGTAACGGGAGGGTAACCTGCTAATACATTTATTTATACACGCAATGTGATCTAACGAGCCTAAACGCAATTTCATGTGAGTGCAACAGCATCTGGATTTAATAAGTTTGAAAGGAAGGTGCAAACCGCAAAGTGTTGCAGAGATGGCTGCTGTTGTCAATGTGAGATGGAGACACAGCCGTAATGAAAGAAGACGGAGAGAAAGGTTTTTTTCATTTGTGTCAATGTTTTTGGCAGGACTGAGGAACGTGCACATTTTGCCTCTCCAGCCATGCCGTATTGGAGTTGTTGGCTGATAAGGGCTGATTCGGAGCCAGTTACAAGAAGGAGTCACGTAATACCTGGCACGCCCAAACTTTTGGCAACTCTGCACCCGGCCCATTGTGCTCTTGTGAATTATTTCATTGACCTACCAAGGAAAGCTACCAACAGTGCTGCTGCTGTTGCACCACCAGCAAATTTAAGCCAAAACTTTTCAAAGACACTGGTTTTAGCCCTTTGTGTGATCTCCTCTAGTGACATGTTTGGATATGATTGTCTGATATGCTCTTGTTCTTCCTCTGCTTTTCTATTCGCTTCTTGGAGCATCTCATTGGTAAAGTAGCCTCCTTTGTTGGCCTCAATCATTTTATCTATTGTCTTGAGTAGCTCTTCTACCTGGAACTGGTTGCTCCTGTATCCATCCTGTTGGTTGTTCTTCCAGTATTTATTATCAATGATGTGGCACCGGCACTCACACTTCCTCACCATATCACTCAGATCTTTACTTCGCAGGACAAACTGCTCGATAATCTCTCCCTCAGCGAGCTGGTCACCATGTGTAAAGAGAACTATGGAATATTTTAAAGCTTCTTCTGAGAAATATTCTTGGAGTTTATTTATGACAGCCTGCTCATGCTCTGTGTATTTCTCCACTTTGAGCACAATGAGAAAAACATGAGGCCCAGGAGCGCACTCTGTGATGCACCTCAATATCTCAGGCTTCATCTCCTTCTCAGACCTCCGTGTGTCAAAGAACCCAGGAGTGTCAATCCACTTAATGCTTCTTCCATTGACAGATATGTTTTTGCTTGACATTCACTTGTTCCAGATAAGGCTGAATGGTCTACCTCGAACACAGTCTCTCCAGATATGGTGTTAGCGATGCTGCTCTTCCCGATTCCAGTTTTTCCCAACACCACAATCCTTGTTAAAGCTAGAAGACGATAAGTACTTTGTGTCAGTAATATACAATATTAGTGTAGTTTCTCTCTGGAGTTTCAGTAAATATACATTGAGAAAAGTGGCACCAAAGTAGTGAAACGTTGCTGACAACAAAAGCTTACTAACATAACTGGCAAATGAACTGAATGCTTTGTTCGGCTTCGGATGACCGTTGAAGGTAAAACCTCCTGGAAGAGTTTTATGAAGTAACTGCATGATAAGCAGCAACACCATATGCATATTCATTGCTATAATGGGAATTGCTATTACTTATACAAAATACTTACATCCTTATTCACATGAAATGCAGGGACTTTTCAAAATAAACATGTTTATTTACATGTTTAACCATCTTTAATGAAATTGCTTTCACTACAAACTACAATTGCAATTTATGCAATTTATTTTGGAAGCATATTTTCTGTAATTCTTTCTTCCTGACAGCAATCAATAAATCAAATGCTTTGACACTTATGATGATGATTGTTGTGATGATAACGATTATTGTTGTTGTTATTAATATTATTGTGAAGCACTTATTTAATACCACAGCAAGTGATAAAAAAAATAAAATAGAAATAAAACAATAAAATATGACTAATAATAACTACAAAGGATATAAGAGAACATAAAACAAGAATAAAATCCGTAAAATAAATAGGCAGCTCAGATAACTTCAGGAGATGCTTTCTGATAAAAGTGCATATTGTGATGTATATTGTGCAACAGACTTAAAAGAAGACACTTCCTCGGGCCCGTTGTTTCCGAGCCTGGGAGCCCTAAAACTAAGCACGTGTTCATAATAAGTTCAACGATCTAAAATATAATCTGGAGCCGGGTCATGGAGAGCCAAAAAAGCAATCAATGAGATCTTAAAATCAGGCAGGGAGTGGATGTAAAGGCGCTGAACCAGGTGTGATGTTATTGGACCTCTTGGTTCTTGTTTAAAGCACGCAGCTTATTCGTTGCAGGGCTTTTTGATTAAGACAAGAGAAAAGGCTGCTGCAATTATCAATTTTGTGTATGCTTTGGATCATCTCTAATAACAGTACTGAATATATAAAACGAGCTGATGTGAGGAGAATAATAAGCAGAACTTACCATCCATGCTTTCAAAAAACAGGAGATCAGTGCAGAGTTGAAAATTCTTAGATCTCCAGGATGTTGTGACTGTGTGTCTTTTCTACTGTCTTGCTCCGGTTTGCCTCTCACTTTGTCTTCCACCTTTGCGGCCAGCCAGTGTTTTACACAGAGCTCTTTTTTTATACCGTCATGTCTGTACAGTAACACCCAGCTCGTTTGCATATCAAAAAGCTCCACAACCAAAGATGTTATGTGAGGACGACGTAAATGTTTTCTTTCATTATTTTACAGGCTTAAAGAAAAAACTATTTGGTAAAACTATTATCCTACTCAATAAAGAGAAATGATGAGTGATATAAATAAGCAACATGTGAATTATTCTCAACATTTAAGTCACATAGCTTTAAATAACAACTAAAGCACCGAGGCTTGTTCTGAAGTTCTGAAGATAAATTACTGTCATGCCAGAGGTACGGATGAATTTAGATGGTTTACAGCTTCTGATCTGCTGGTATTACTTATACCATCTCACTAATCTTGTCTCAACAATAATCATATTAATAGAAAGCTTTATTTTCTGGGTCAAAATGGCAGCGTTGTCTTTTTATACCTCTTTATGGGGAGTGTTTATTCTGTGGGTGAGGCAGTGGTGGACACACCATATCAAACGTCATGTAAACATTAACATGAATTAATATCTGAAGTTGGCAAAATCACATGACATTCTGTTGTGTGCTTCTTGACTTTATGTTTATCTCCATAAGTGTTAATGTGTTTCACCCTCCTATACAGATACACCACAAACTGACAATAATCTAAATGCTATATATTAAACTGCTCTCTAGTGGGCAGGTGATGCCACTGCAGTTTCCAGATGCCTTCCAGATGCCTGATGACTTCATGGCCAGAGTCCGTCCATCCATTCATCATCAACCGCTTATCCTGCGTACAGGTTCGCGGGGGGCTGGAGCCAATCCCAGCCGACACAGTGGTGACTGGGGAGAAACGGGATGATGGGGGAGGATGGGGCTGGGCTCATTCTAAAATCTATGACCATCTCCACTGTCTTCAGAGCGTGGAGCTCCAGACTGTTCTGGCTGCACCAGGTCATAGATTACAGGGACTCGTCCCCACCACGCTCAGCTGGGGGAGCTTGTCCTGCAGCAGGGCCGGGATGATGGTGTGTTGAAATCCACAAACAGGATCCTGGTGTAGGTTCCTGGGGAGTGCAGGTGCTGGAGGATGTAGTGAAGGGCCATGTTTACTGCATCATCTACAGACCTGTCGGCTCTGGAGGCGAACTGCAGGGGGTCCAGGAGAGGGTCTGTGATGGATTTAAGGTGGGACAACACAAGGCGCTCAAAAGACTACATTACCACAGTGGTCAGGGCGACGGGTCTGTAATTGTTTCGTCCTTGGTTTTTTGGGGGTGATTCCCAGGAAATTACAAACTATAAAATACCATCAAGAATTCATACAAAACTGCGTTTTTTTTTTCATTGTTGAGCCAGAGGCTGGTGTATTGGCGACATACAGTGCAAGGCATATGCAATAAAAACAAATAAACACTGATTATGATTTCATGTGGACTTTAAAGCTGTTATTTTAAGATTAAAAACTACATAAAGTAGTTTAATTAAAGGAATTCTTCCTCCACCACTCTTACGTTTTTAGCACACTGTCCCTTAATTGTAAAATAAAAAGCAGAAATCCCTCGGCGCATGCGCACTCTGCCCCAGGGAGAAGTAAATGCGTCAACTTTTGTTTTTGGACTTTTCTCTTCGAAGTGTTGCGTGTTTACAGGACATGGTGAGTGAACAGACTCTGTTCTTTTCATTTGTTTTGCAGTTGTGTGAAGTGTTAACAGCGTCGAGCCGCCTGAATAAAGACACAGGAAGTTTGTGGTGAAGAGGAAACGGCAGGAAAAGCTGAGATTTAGGGCAGAAAAACATGAAAACACGAAGGTAGTGACGTTGATTTGAGCCCTAAAAAGGGGCGTTTTAAGAACAAGTCCGGTTTGTTTAGTTTGACTCGATAGTTGTCAGATAAAACGACAGTAACGCTGCTGAGCGTTTAACATGAGATTCACCTGCTGTGTGAAATAAAGGAATCTTAAATATATCTGCTGAATACTGATCCACTAACTATATGATTGAGTTTTCTTCCCATTATGTCGCGTTTTGTTCACATGCCCCCCCCCCCCCCCCTTGTTTGTTTATTTTTCAGTGTGCGCACGCGTGTTTGAGGCCTTCACCCAAACTATAAACAATTCAACAAAATACAGCATTGCTGTTAATACATCAGAAAGTACACACAGTGCAAAAACTGGTG
>NW_024041070.1:0-22154 GCF_014851395.1 Micropterus salmoides
GACCGAATGGAGAGCCCTACTCCCCCGACAGCCTGTTCTACCTCTGCCTCGGCATTCAACAGGCAAGATATTTGTTATACACAACACATAAGTGGGGTCAGTGAACGGCCACAAGCAGTCAAGCCATGCCTGCAAAGTGCGCATGTTTTTTCCACTGCCCGGCACAGCAAGGTGAAGTTGTTAACCATGTTGGTGTGTTGTAGGTGTCGCCTGCAGCCCTTTTCTGCTCACTTTTTCTGTACCGAATAGCGCATAATATTTCCATATCTGGTTGATTAGACCTTTTGTTATTATAGAAGAGCAACGCTAATTTGCTGACACATTGTATTTCCTATAACTTTTCACAATAAAAGCATCCCACCTGCTATTGTAGCTTCACATGAAAATTTTCCACTGGCGGGATAAGTTTTCATGTGAAGCTACAATAGCAGGAAAAGTTGGGTACACACTAGCAGTAACATAACAGAGATCTAATATGGCTGAAAGTGATCACTAAACAGTAGAATAATGCTGATATGTGAAAGTACATACAGGAACACAGGAGTGATATTAATCAGCAAAACACACAGTTTCGTGAAGACATGAAAAAAGTATTGAGAGCTGACTACAGAGAGAAAACTGAGCTTTCTCTCCAGTCTCCCGCACAGATACACAGGTTTAGCTACTGATGACACGGCTAAGGGGCGTGGACCATCACGGATTAGCTGTAGTTGGAGCCGAAACCAAGCAGAACCAAAGCAGCACGGCTCTGCTTGTTATCTTCTGCTGAGGCTGCAGTAGAAACACATCATCACAGCTTGACTTGGCACGGTGCAGTTAAAACAGACCCCCCTGGGTAAAAACCCTAAAAAAGATGGACAAACATCTCTGAACAGTCCCCATCATATCAAAATCAAACATACCGACTGTGAACATCACCACTTTTCACACATTCGCTCAAGTCCAAACTTGACAATGATTTTAACAGTAATAATTGGATGGCCAGCAATTGTGCTTTGCTCAAGTACAACTAACAAAATAATATATTGTAGGAAAAAATATGGCAGGTATTCTCATTGTAACCTTTTGTCTCTCTGTAGTACCTGTTTGAGAACGGTCGTGTGGAGAACATATTCATGGATCGGTTCTACAACAAGTTCTCCACTGAGTTCACTAATATGCTGAGAGTTTTCAAGCCCTCAGTCACATCAAGTGGTGAGTTATAAATGTTACATTTTGTTTCGTCAAATATTCAGTTTGTATTCTTGTCAGTTTCTGTTTTACACAAACATACCCACATTTTTCCAGATTTGAAACCGGTCCCTCTCCCTCTTTGCAGGTTATATCCATTCAAGGGTGGAGGAGGAGTTCCTGTGGGACTGTAAACAGTTGGGAGCGTACTCTCCCATCGTCCTCCTCAACACTCTGCTCTTCTTCTGTTGCAAGTACTTTGGCTTCACCACGGTGGAGCAGCACCGCCAGCTGTCCTTCGCCCATGTCATGCGCTGCACCAAAACCAACCAGAACAACACCAAGACCACCTTCCTGCGCTTCTACCCCCCGATATCCATAAATGAGGCAGAGCCAGGTACCAAAGTGGCTGAGAGTTTGTTTGTTCCATACCAACATCTAACGTAATAACATAGACTTTAAAATATTAAAACACATCAACAGTCCTCTTACATTGGAATCCTCAAATTTGTATTTTAACCATCACAAATTCTTTGCTTTTATATAAATGGTTTTGAGGAAGTCAAGCAATTTACATGCAGAAATGTTTTGCAAAAGATCATTCACATTACCTGATTGTGTGCTGAAAAGCTGCACAAAATGATCATGAAACTTCTGGAGATATTGCAGAAAAATCTAAAAATCTGAACCATTAAATTTTACATAAAGAAAAAGCAATTGGCACCAAGGCCAGCATAAACTTCAAAATACATATGCAGCAGCACATTTGTGTAGTTTTGATTGAGAGTCCTGAACCTGATTAAAACCTGAATTTTTACCATAATGCATATAAGACAGTTTTAGTCTGCTGTTTTAAAAAAACACACACTGTAGACGGTAAATTCTCACAAGAGATAATTATTTCATTAATTTATCGATCTATTTGGTTTGTTGCAGAGCCGTCTGAGAAGGCAATAGGAAAGCCCCTTAGTGTTATTCCAAGTATAGTTTTCATTAATAATATATTTACCTGCAGTTCTGTTCTGTGTTAAAAAGTGCTACCACAACATTTACCTGAAATAGATTTATAGTAGAAATGCTGTAAATGTATTTGTGTACTGTTTCCTCTTCAGATCCAGAGGTTCCGGCAAAGAAGCGTAAGGAGGAGGAGAGTAAAGACGATGTTCTGGAGATGATGGAGAACACAGAGAACCCTCTCCGCTGTCCAGTCAGACTGTACGAGTTCTACCTCTCCAAGTGGTGAGTATAGTACCACACTGAACTCTTAAATGTCTCAGGCTGTTTGAAGTCATCTGCTTACTTCAACTCATTCTGTAATAAGGTGGCTGCTTAACTAGCTGTTGGAACTTGTCTTGGGCTGTAAAGGATATTGTTTGTATGATACTCTCATTTCCCGTATTGCCACTTTTTTAAAAACTGTAACTTTGCCCAAGCCTATGTGGGGTGGCTGTGGCTTCCCCCACCCTGCGTGTTGAAGTGTCCTTGGGCAAGACACTGTATCCAAATTGCTACCTTTCTGATGAGCAGGTGGTGTCTTCCTTCTGGCATCACACAGCCAGCCAGTCTGTGAATAGGGTGAATGTGACATGAAGACTAGAAAAGCACTATACAAGTACAGTCCATTTATTATTTATACCCACTGGCTTTTCTTCGACTGTCTTGTCCTACCAAGTTCCTTTTTAATGTTTCTATCATACACGTGAGACTAAACTGAAACTTAGTGCTGCACATTGGTCTCCTCAATCCCCTGGTTCCTATGTTGACATTAACAACTGTCTGCCATCCAGCTCGGAGTCGGTCAAGCAGCGCACCAACCTGTTCTACCTTCACCCCGAGCGCTGCTGCGTCCCCAACAGCCCCTTGTGGTTCTCCTCCACCCCTCTGGATGATAGCACCATGGAAGCCATGCTCATCCGCATCCTCACCGTCAGAGAGCTGCATCTAAAGACGAGGAAAGACGGAGGGACGGCGAAGCAGACTTCCAGTGACCCGCCATTTATACCTGACGAGGAGGACAATGGGGATTCAGAGTGATGAAATGAGCTTTATTGGTGCAACATCAGCTTGTGGTGTAAATGTTTGTAAATAAACTGAAATGTTCATTCAAAACATAGCCCAATAAACATCAATGGACGGAATAAATCTCACATACATAAATACAGTGTGCTTGAACTGCCAAGAAAGTCATACTTCCTAAACCACACATTGATCAGGATTTAGAGATCTTCAAATGCAGTGTTTGTGTAGGTGAGATGCAAGACTCAGCTCAGCATTCGGACTTTTTACTTCTCCTCAGCAGGACACGTAGCTGTCCTTTGGTGTTTTATCCAGTGAATGGTTGCTTATCATGGCTACTTTTTTCCTTCCACGTGTTATGATTCGTTAAATTCCTGTGAAAGTTTTTTCGGGGTTATTTTGTTCTTGTTTGAGCTATAATGGGGAACATTTTTTTATTTCTGTTGGTGTCGGTGAGCAAATGTCCACCCCAGAAGACAAACGGAAACTGGGCTTTTTGTAATGTAGGTGTTCACTGGCAAATTAACAGTTTAGTTTCATCAATGCCATAATTTGGATTCAGTTTGTCAGTGAAACAGCCAATGCTTATTTCCAGACCCAATATTTTTACAGATTTTAATACCCTTTTAATACACTGTGGATTTTTCCTCCATTTCTGTGGGTAGAATTGCTTCTCCAAGTCACGGTAAAATGTACAAGATCAATTTACGCACAAACTTCCTTCAACACACATTGTGTGTTGTGCTCAACAGATTTAATCAATGCCATGATTTGGATTCAGTTTGTCAGTGAAAAAGCCCACGTTTATTTCCAGACCCAATACCTTTGCAGTTTTTAATACGCTGTGGATGGTTCCTTTATATCTATAGCTGGTGGAATTGCTGTTTGAGAGGCTTCTCCAACAAACCATGGCAAAATCTACAAGATCAATTCACACAAAAAACCTTGCTTCAACACACACTGCTCAACAGATAATTTTACCTTTAAAGGTCTAGTCCCTTCTCTGAACACACTGAATTGAGCAAAAGAATTTGAGGATTGAGGATTTTAGACATGCTATTTCATCCAAAGCGTCTTCTGAGACTTTGAGTGTTTTGCATAACCACCAGGTATTGTATAAAAAAAGAAAGTTAAATACTGTCCCTTCATGTATGTCTTGGTTATATTAACCCCAGTCCTTTAGAGTACGGATGCCAAGGTTGTGAGTATTTTCTATTGTATGTTCTTTATGAATAAAAGCATTTAAAAACAGTGTTTCCTAAGAGACTCAACAATTACTGGGGTATAAGTTACTGAATAAAGGGACAGTTGATATTAAATATTTTCCCTGTGTCCTCATAAACCACCCATGTCAGTAATTTCGTGTGTTTGACTGTCCACCGCTGCTCCCTGCGGTGGAGACATTCACGGCCGCTGATTCGCTGCTTCCCGAGCAGGACTGTGACGTTCAATCTGTGATTGGCTGGAGCACAATACAGCGTCATCGTCACGGGGTCTGAAAACAGGAAAGAAATGAGATATGGCTGCCTCTGTTGTGGCACCACTTGTAATTCTGCTTTCTTGTACTTGGGGATTTTGAAACAAAGGTAAGTGTTGCTGTTTAAAATATATATTGATCGTACTGCGTTACATGTATTTAAGTCAAAAGCAATCGATAAAGTGGTGGCTAACAGCTAATAGCTTATCCAGCACTTGCTTGTTAATGTTGGCATGCTAGCAATGCTTGTGTACATTACTGACTAAGGTTAGTTAAACAGGAGTCTGAGACTAGTATCTTAACAATACTGTTTTGATATAAACACAAATAGACATTGCCTGACAGGATGCATAACAGCCAATGTACCCAAGCAGCTAACTTTAACATTACTGTTGTTTTTCTTAGTTTCAACACAAATGCATTTCTGTTAATGTCCACATGTGGTTTGTAGTCACACACATGAAGATACTTTGCCTTTTTGTTTTTGGCTTTAGCAGCCAATGGAGACAGGAGATTTTTTATTTCACGTGACATAATTGACATAATGTTACTAACAATAATGTGGTAACTAGTACTGCTTTAGTTTTAAAAGCTTAACAGTTCAAATAACAGTTCTAGTAACATACTACTGTTTACTGCCACTTATTATTATGTATTTGTTACTTCTGTATTTCAATACTGTTTATATATGTGTGTGTATTTACTATCCAACACAACCCCTGCACAAAAATATTTATTTATTCCACAATCTTTTGCACCATGCTCTTACCTCACTATTGGTTTGCTCTCTCCCTGCCTACATGGTTGTTGTTTTGTTTAAAATGTATGTGTGTTCTGCACACTGTGTCTATGGTTGCTCCTTGCTGAGCGATGCTGAGTGATTGCAAAATCACAGTGTTTCACCTAGGGAACACACCATGTAGCACCGAGGTGTCTTTGTTGGATGAATACATTTATTCATTTGGCAGATGCTTTTATCTGAAGTGACTTACATTTCAGGAACAACATACAATCATCAATACAGTAAGAGATCTATAATAGATACTAGTAAGAACAGCAATAAATACTAGTATGAGCTAATAGCGAGTACGGCATCAGTAGGGTAAATACCTAGGGAAAGAAGTAAGAGTTAATGAGTAGGACAGTCTATACAAGAGAATTGTAAGAAAAATGTTAGAGGTGTGACTAACCTGTTGCTTGGAAGCAGCAAGTGATTAAAATACTTTTATAATATTCTGCCAAACATGCTATTTTGTGCCTCTTGTTTTTGCAAAGAACATTATGCTCAGTAGATCTCATATCATCCAAACCTAATTAGTATCTTTGAAAAACTTTCCAGATGTCATGGAGAAGAAGAGAAGGCAACTGACTCCTGAGCAAGATGCCCTCGGGCACATAGTTGCTTGTAAAGACAAACCCTTCCTGGAGGAAAGGTTTATAGACTCTTCTAAAGGTAGGGTTACATTTCTGAGAGCACTCGCTGTATTGATATTGAAGGGATTTCTGGTGTCCTTCAGAATTATTTTCCGTTTACTGTAGATGTGCTTCAATACATTTACTGTGTTAATGATTGGAAGTGCCTTCCAACTAAGATGCACAAAACTAAACATTGGTGCTTTATAATCAAGTTAAAAGATTTTGTATATTTATCAAGCATGGGTATTCAGACTTAAAATGAATGGCAACCCAGTTTAGAGTTGGACAATGCAAACTGATGGAAAATGTGAATTACTTCATAGTAAAAGACTTAAAAAATACTATTTCTTATATATTTGTTTGGTTAAAGTAAAACAATGGTCATGCAAATAACGATTGGTTTTGGCAATTGGACCTGCATTACACTGGATTAATGTTTTCTTGTTAATCTTTGCTTTTCTAGGGAGAGGAGTGTTCACCCACAAAGCCATTAAACCATCCATGTTTGTTGTTGAATATCGGGGGAATATCGTTTCTCACAAAGACACATCGTCTAGGAAGAAATGTGGTGATACTCTGAACAATTTTTTGTTTGAGTTTTCATGGAAAGGAGCACACTGGTGGTAAGTTATTTGCTTGTTTTTTCAATTTTGTCATAAAGAGCCTGGTTAGGTTTTCTACAGTTTATTTTATAAGAAGACAATATAAGATAGGCTAGAATTTATTTTTCCCAATGGAAATTGTTCATCAGTTGCAGTATAAAGTAGGACGGTTGCAAAAATAATTTAATACACACACACAGACTTATATGGTGTGCAGTCAAGAGTGGTAGAAGTTTCATTAAGGGTATTTTGCTTGCAGTGTTGATGCTTCGAAAGATGATAGGACCCTTGGGAGACTCGTGAATGACGATCACATAAGTCCCAACTGTGAAATGAAGAAAGTTGTGTATGAGGGAAAACCACACTTGTGCCTGTTTGCAGTGAAAGAAATATCTCCAGGCGAGGAGATAACTTACAACTATGGGGACTCCTCTTACCCGTGGCGCTCAACGGTAGGTTTTTGTTATAGAAGGAACTTTTGATTTTTTTAATTAGAATTACAGTCACTTGTTACTTTTATTAGGTACACATTGCTAAAATCAATGCTGTCTAATACAACATTCCTGCAATAAATCCTATTTCCATTAATATTATAACTCTATTTTTTGTGTAAAGTGTTTTAGAGAAGTGTTGATTCGACTTGTTTTTTAATTTGGAGGATGTAGTATGTGATTGTCACAGATATTTCCATTAAATTGTATCTGCTTATTCAGACAGTCTCATAATTGGCCGTGTTACGTTTGTTGTAATTAATAAATGGGGCACTTTGTGTAATGGCCTTTGGGACAATTGGCGTTAATCGCTTGAATAATAAAAATTGCCCATAAGTTGATTATTATTGAAAGAAGCAGGATGAAATAAAATTTTAAAAAATGAAATGTATTTTTAAAATCAATTTTTTTATTTCAGACTTTCACGATTTTATTATATTTTTAATATATATGTATACACACACACACACACACACACACACACACACACACACACTTGGCATTTTACAGGACTCCTATGATGGATCGAGTACCTCAAACACAGGCTTTAATGCTACTTCATCAACACCAAGGACTGAAGGGGTATGTAAAAGACTAAATTAATGCTTTGAGCAGCTGTTACAGTTCACACTCCAGTAAATGAGGCAGTATTAGCAACATGTAAACACACTGCTTTTGTACACACACTGCTTTTGTACACAACTAAAGCTCAATTTAAAAAAAAGTGTGGTTTCAGTAGCCTCTTGGAATCTCTGCTGTTTATTAGTGAGTTTTAGAGGTGATGAGAACCTTTGGACAGAGCTAGGTTATGTATCTACTCTGAACAGTCTAGTAGATTGCTTGTTTTCTGTGTATAATTCTATAGGACTCAGCAGGTTCCAGCTTTGAAAAGTCTGATGATGACGAACTACCTGACAGTGGACCAAGTCAGGATAAGGACAGTTTTGCCAACACTAACAGTCAGCTGGAGGACGAGGCTGCTTTCAGTCCCGATGAACTCAACTCGGATGAAGAATATGAGCCCAGCAGGCCTGTACGAAAGCCCATGGACTCTTCCTACACCTGTAAAAATTACTGTTATGTTTGCGGGGCAGGTTTCACTAAAATCGCTCGACATCTTTTAAGGCATGCTAATGAAGAGCCTGAAATTGCTGAAGCTTTTGCATTTCCCAAACTCTCCAAGGAACGAAAAAGATTACTTGATGTATTACGGAACAGGGGAAATTACAAACATAATCAAGAGGTGATGAAGAATAAAAGTGGACCATTAAAACTAAGAAGACGACCAACAAGCACCGCCAGTGCTAAAACATACGTGCATTGTCTATATTGTAAAGGCATGTTCAAACGTAAGGAGATGTGGAGGCATGTAGCTAGATGTCAATCAAAGACGACATCAAACTCTGCAACTGGTGACAAGACAAGAGTCTTAAGTGAGATGGCTCTTGCAGATTCACCATTCTCCCACAAACTCCCTTCTGGTGTGTGGAAGATGCTGCTAACAATGAATCAAGATGAGATTGCATTTGCAGTTCAAAATGATTTCCTTATAATACAGCTGGCACAGTATCTGTGCGAGAAGTATAGAAATAATCCAAATAAACATGATTACATCAGACAGAAGCTGCGAGAAATGGGAAGACTTTTGTTAGCGCTGCATAAAAAGTCAGTATTTAGCTTCGAAGATGCTATCAAACCCAGAAACTTCTACAAAGTTGTTGAGGCTGTCAAAGACATTGCTGGTTTCAATGAAAAGCTGCAGGGCTACAACAAACCAAGTCTTGCTTTGAAATTGGGACATTCACTCAAAAAGATAGGTACCATTGTCCTCTCTAAACATGATGGCAATGAGCAGATGATGAGCGACGCAAAGACATTCATGAAATTGTGTGCAAAGGAATGGAGTGAGCTTGTCTCCCACACAGCTCTCGCTTCGTTGAGTGGACAAAAAGTAAACAACCCGTCTACCATACCGTTCACACGTGACGTGCAGGTCTTCTACAAGTACCTGGAAACAACATCGGCTTCTGCCACTGAAAACTTGACAGTGAGTGAGAGCCCACAGGTCTACGGTGCACTTTGCAGAGTGATACTTGCACAAGCGTCAGTCTTAAACAAATGTGCCCCTGAAGTTTCGAAAATGACACTGAAGACATTCCAGGAGAGGGATGACGCTACCCGAGTGTTGTCCAAGCACTTCATCAGAATCAATATCGAGAAAATGACTGGCCAAAACGTTCCTGTCTTGTTGACCTCTGACCTTGTCAGTGCATTAACACTGCTCATGAGCAAGAGGAAAACATGTGGTGTACATCAAGACAATCCTTACTTGTTTGCAAAGCCTGACGCTTCTGCTACAAGCCACTTCCACGGAAGGATCTGCATCAGGGCTATATCCAGGCTATGTCGCGCAAAGAACCCAGAACATCTCCGGTCGGTGCATCTTCACAAGCACATTGCAAGAGTCTTCCAGATTCTCAACCTGGAGAACGATGAGCTCAATCACCTTGCTAAACTACTGGGCCATGACATCCGGGCTGACAGGGACTATTATCGGTTGCCAGAAGCAGCTGTGGATCTTGCAAAAATAGCTAAACTTCTTTTGGCAATGGAAAAGGGTTCTCTTGAAAGATTCAAAGGAAACTCTTTGGAGGAAATTGAGATTGAAGGTACGTGTCCAGTGTAATACACGTCTGTCCTGCCAGTGCTTGTTTAGTAAAAACAAATAATTTCTTAAAATCTGAATGACTCATGCTGTACGTATAATCATACTTTCTTTTTATTCAAGATGAATTGGAGCCAGATGTGGAGCAGGGCAACCCTGAAAACAGTGACGCTGAGGAGGAAAATGAAGAATCAGATCTTTCATGTCAGCAGAGTGGTAGGTTGTGAGGATCCCCGTACATATTTTCCTGTAATAGTAGTTTTTTTTTTTGTTGAATAGATTTCTTTTCAGAGATAGCAAGTGACACTGAAGTTGATAATGTGCATTGCTACTTGTGCCTTTTGACAATTTTAATACAGACTAAATAATTCGAAATATTTTATTTCATGTTATTGATATTAATTACTGATCTGAAGGAAACACAAATAAAAGAAACCATAGAAATCATGATGAGGTTATTGGGGATTAATGTAGAATAAGGACAGTGTAATGTAAAGACACCACAGAAGAAGAGTGTTAAGAAGTCTGACACAGGTTGCATGAGGTAAGGATTTTTAAATTATTTGCAATCATCCAAACCAGCTTGCCAAATATTTTACGTATCACAAATGCTATACATTCAAGAAATAAATAAGAACTGTTTTTTAGACCACATGTCACAAAGTGCCTCATAAATCAATAAAAAAAATATATTTTATATTATTTAACTTGTAGTTTTACCTCATGTTGTTTTGGTGGTTCATGAAACTTTAGTTGTGCTGTCTGGAACAGTGTTATTTCAAATAATGTGTCTGCAACAATAACCAAATGTATAATAAAAATGGAGTACTTCTTTAAACCAGAAATCTACCATGTATGATGGCATGCTTAAAACCAGTTAAACATGTCGTCTTCTGTTTTCCAAAACAAATGCAGGGTTTGTGCATGAGACCACTGTTGGTCTTGCTTTTGCTTTAATATTTATACATTGTTTTGATAACATTTCCAGATGCTGTGGAACAAGAAGGCACACAACTGACTCCTGAGCAAGATGCCCTGGAGCACATAAAGGTTTGCAGAGACAAAGGCTTCCTGGAAGAAAGGTTCATTGACCCCATAAAAGGTTTTTACTTTTTATTTACTTTTTAACAGGTATTCTCATTTAAGTCGAGATTTCCTTAAATAAGAAAAATGATTCTCTTAGCTCTGTGAAAACGGAAAAATAACAAGTGATATATCCTGTAATGAGCTTGAAGCCAATATCCACTGGTAAATAGGAGGTTTTCCTTCCAGCCTATCAATGGGATGTTTAGACAATGATTGGATATAACTTGGACTATTGTATTTATTCTTGCATTTACAGGGAGAGGTGTGTTTACCCATCAACCCATTGAACCGTCCACCTTTGTCGTTGAGTATCGTGGGATAATCTCTGCCATCTCTCACAAAGAAACCAGGAGAAAGAAATGTGGTGATTCTCTGAAAAATTACTTGTTTGACTTCTCATGGATTGGAACAAACTGGCGGTGAGTTTACTGCTTTTTTTTCTTTCAAGGAGCAGCATTAAATGGTCCTATATTGGCTTCTGTTATAGAGAATCTTTACAAAACCCAAGATAAAGATTGATGTAAAAAACAAAAACAAAGGAAGAAGCATAGCAGCATCAAGTCAAACTCAGTTTTTCACTACCTCCTGTTATGCATGCTGCATGAATTTCTTGTGTGTGTGCAGAAAGATGACCTAAGATACAATATTTTAACATCCATTTTCAATCAGTCCCAGTCGGTGTGATAAGAGTGGTTTTAAGACCGGTGGAAGTTTCATTAAGAGTGTTTTACTTGCAGCGTTGATGCTTCGAAAGAGGATGGGACCCTCGGAAGACTCGTGAATGACGATCACATAAGTCCCAACTGTGAAATGAGGACAGTTGTTTATAAGGGAAAGCCACACTTGTGCCTGTTTGCAGTGAAAGAAATATCTCCAGGCGAGGAGATAACTTACAACTATGGGGAATCCTCTTACCCGTGGCGCTCAACGGTAGGTTTATTTTCTGCAAAGTGTCTTGCTTTTTTCTACTATGTAATAAATGTAATAAGTATCTATTGACATCTAGTGTAGATGTGTCTACAAATGTGTTTACTGTTCTGCTTCCCAAGTTAATGACAAAATATTCTTAAAAATTATTCCAGTATAGTCCAATACAACACCTTGAATCTGAATATCTCTATCTGAACTTAATAAGCTTTGCAAAGGTGGGACTTGTAAGTGTATTCTTTTGCTTTAGATTGTGTAGGTGCACCCAATAAACTGATAAAGTGGTGGGAATTAGTGTTGTCACGATACAAAAATGGTGACTTTGATATTGAAACAATGCCACAGCAAAAAATCTAATGGAATAATAAATTATTATATTTCATTAATTAAAAAAACTGAAAATATTATATCTGCTGTAGAGCTTTTGAGAGCCTGTTATCATTAATTGTCATCTTTTATATATAATTTGACGAAACAAAGAAAGAAAACAAGAAAATGCCCTCAGTAAAACACAGACTTCTGCCGAGGAAGTGTATTGAGTCATGCCTGTTCAGTCTACTTTAAATCACTACTGTAGTGAACATGATGATAATCCTGAGTTTGAGCTTTATAACCAGGGCCACCTGACTTAAAGTTAATGTCATTTAGGTTAATTATTTTCATGATAAATTTAAGTGTAGTTATGTGCTGAGGACTTGTTATTTTTTCATACTTGTAGGTATGTTTTTGACAATGAATTAGTACATTAATAATTAGATTACTGTAGATAAATAGATCAAGGTCATTGTTATGAAAGCTTTTACATGGTATGCAGTAATCTGATATCTTTGATAGTTAACTTTATGTATTTGCAACCAAATATCACTTATTAAACAGTCACGACTCAATACACCTCCTTCAGGAAGGTCTGCGCTCTAATATAAACAATTGACAAAAATGTACATGCCATGTCGGCCACGATCACCAATACCAGTAGTGATTTCATTATAAATGACTCATAATTTGTGTTGTTTATCTGCATACTGCCTGATTTTTTTTTTATTTTTTTTTTGCAGCTTGCATGTTCTGGTAAAGTTAACGTTGTATTTTAAAGTAGAGATGTTTGCCACTTGGGTAAGCTTGGCTAAACTAAGACAAATTGAACATCGCCCTTCATTTCCTCGTCAAACTCCGATGCTAAAAATGTTTGCTTGTCACACAATGAATCACTCTCGTTTGACATGTCTGTCGGGGGAAATGCTGTCGTGTTGCCTCCCTTGGTTTGCGTGGATTTGAAACCTCTTTAACAGACAGGCTTTGTGGTGTCCATGGGCTCATATTACATAGTTCGCAAAGTGCGTCTGCTTTGTTGACAAACCGAGGAAGCGCTTGTGTGGTTTGAAGCTACGTCTCTCCTGGCGCTGCAGACACGCCCACTCTGCCTGTAGTACACGTGCTCAAGCTCGAGCGAGTATGTAGACACAGCATCCCGCAACATGTTGAAAAGTCAGGTAAACTCCGGCTGCAACCTTACAGTAATATTTTATATCATCTTGACGTTAAACTGCCAGGAACTCTGCATAACACCGGTAGTTTTTAGGTGTTAGCGGACCACTCCGTGAGCTGTGGTGGTGGAAACAGCATGTACCCCAAACAAGTGACCGTGAACATTAGCAAAACAAAGAGCAGACATTTTTCTCAGGAGTTGGTTGACCAGAGCTAAACACCAGTGATTACTGGACTTCTATTCATCTTGTTGTCAGACAGTTGACTGACCCCTGTTCCTGTTTCTGTTGATGTAAGAGCTAAAGATCCAGAGTGGCAGAAGTTGCTTTGTGCAGCCTGTGTGTATTCACTCACTGTGGCTTGTCTGGCTTCAGGAGCACTAAAGATTGAGATATGGATGTGAAAATATTAAGTTGCGTTATGCTAAGCTGCAAATGATCTCCTCAAAAATGTAACTTCTCCTGTGGACCGCAAGAACTGATTGGGTGCTTGTTAGGGGCGAAATGACTTTGCCCGGGCCCAAGTTAAAGATGGTCATGGAGGGACCTCCCGTCACAGTGGCATAATGTCAGTAACAAATTAAAGAAGTTAAAGATTGCAGCTATAAAACAACCTGCCTCTGCGAAATGCACTGCACAGTTGACACCTAAACTAAATGAAATCAGACATCATTCTATAAACTAGAAGAGTCACAATACCAAGACTAAGACGGTTATAGAGATGCCTACTTCATAGGAGATTAAAACAAAACTTAACTGACAGGGCACCACTTTGACATAACAAAATGTTTCATGTCTGCTCATAGGCATTATAAACAAAACTCAAGTGTGTAGATTGATTACTAGTCAAATAAATAATAAGTTGTACTTGCATTATTTGCACTCTCTCCTGAGCTTTTTGCTATGTGAAGTAGTTTATTAAACCCTTTAAATCCAGCTGGCAGGCAGGGCTTTGTTGATTGACAGTGTGTCCAGATTAACAGGTCTGTCCCAGTGAGCTCTATGGGTAAGAGGCCACAGTCACTGGAATTGCTGGATTTTGCTACTCAGCAGTGCGCAAGTTATTCTGTGCGCGCCCACGTTGCACATCTTTAACATAAAATTCCATGATTTAGATGTACTTACTGTAAAGTTATGTGGCCATGAAGTGTTCGTATGTCAACGTATTTCATATTATTCTGATGTTATTGAATATGAATGACATCAAGTGTGAGACGGAGACACCATGAAGTAAGAGGCTTAACTCACTGACTATTGTAAATACCTACACACAAAATAATACTTGTTTATGTAAAATATCAGATTAAATTGTCAGATTACTCTACACAATTTAAGAGGTCATTTGCAACTGTCTGCTGGTGCAACATTAAGGAAGTTGAAGACTCTGTTATCTTCTCCTTTTTTAGTGATCTAACAAAGCCATCTCTTCTGCAAACTTTCTGCTTTAGCCCTACACAACGTGAACACAACGAGTGCAAGTCAGTAATCTCCCGTACTCTAATTAAATCAAGTAGGTGTAGGTATCTGCTGCGGGACTCTTGTTAACCGCTAATAATAAATGTGGCTTAAAATGACACAACTGAAATAGCAGCACAAGTATGTTCATTACTCCGGTCTACCTCAAACCACAGTGAGACAGATACGAGAACAGATCAAGCAAAACAAAGTTAAACACAAGTTTAAAGAAAATGTGAGTATTGAATGAAGCTGAAATTACTACAGTCTTAAGAATTTGCACATTGAGGGTAATGTTACACAAACTTGTTTTGGATATGTGTATAAAATTGCTTGTTCATAATTGCAGGCTGAGGACTCTGCTGGATCCTCCACTTCTGCAGAATCCTGCTCTGATGACGATTATGTACCTGAAGGTGAACCAAGTAGCGATGATGGATCTAAAAACAACAACCCAGATCCAGATTCTTCTGAACAGCAGAGCTTTGTGCAGCAACCCGTTGATGCCTCGTGCATCCAGCAGGATAGTGACGATGATTACAGCTCTGATGATTTTACATCTGATGGAGAGCCGGAAGGCACTTCCCGCACCAACAAAAATTATTGTTACGTTTGCGGTAAAGCTCAATCAAAAATTTCCCGTCACCTTTTCACCCACAGAAATGAAGAGGACGAAATAGCTGAAGTGTTTGCACTCCCCCTATACTCTAAGGAACGAAATATCCTACTGGATAAGTTACGAAACAGAGGAAATTACAAACACAATCAAATGGTTTTGAAGACCCACTGTGGAGAACTGAAAGTGAAAAGAAGAAAATCAAACATGTCCACCGCTGTTAAAACATATGCACTCTGTCTATATTGTAAAGGCATGTATAGCCGTAAGGACATGTGGCGACACATGCAAAGGTGTGCTTCAAATAAATCCTCAAAACTTCCAGGAGTTGGCAAGACTAAAGTCTTAACTTTGATTGCTGCTGCCGAGTCAACAGACCTCAAAGAAATCTCATCAGATGTGAGGGAGGTATTGACGAAACTGAAGAAAGATGAGATTGCATCTGTAATTGAGAGTGATCCCCATATACTGCTGCTGGCACAGTGTTTGTGCCACATGAATGAAGGTAAAACAAACCGACGAGACCACATCCCACACAGGCTGAGGCTTATGGGGAGACTCCTGTTAAAATTGAGGACAAAATCAATTAGTAGCTTTGAAGATGCAGTCAAACCCGAAAACTTCAGCAAAGTGGTTGAAGCTGTCAGAGAGCTCGCTGGTTTCAATGAAGAGATAAAGTCCTGTGACAGACCAAGTCTTATGCTTAAAATGGGAAATTCGCTCAAGAAAATTGGTCAAATTATCTTCGCCAGGGCTTTGAAAGCGGAGGCAGATGAAGAGACGACACATGAAGCGGAGACATTTATGAAGTTGTGTGCAGAAGAATGGAGCTCTGTCGTCAAATCGAAATCAAGAGTCAACAAACCACAAACCATGTCGTTCATACAGGACGTGCAGCTTTTCTACCAGTGCGTGGAGAAGACGGCAGCGTCTGCAGTTGAAAGCCTGACGATGTATGAAAGTCCTCCGGTCTACAATGCACTTCTCAGAGTGACCGCTGCACAAGTGTCACTCTTAAACAGAAACAATGTAGACGTTTCCAAAGTAACAATCAAGTCATTTAAGGAAAGGGATGAGACTGAGCTTCATGAAGACGCTGCTGTTTACCAGTCACAGTTTGAGCAAATTCTGTCCAAGAACACTGTGAAGATCAATCTAAGGAATGACAAAGATAAAAAAGTTGCCGTTACGTTGACCCCTAAACTACTCTCTGCAATAACACTGCTTGTGAACAAGAGAGAGGCATGTGGTGTACATAATAACAATCCCTTCTTATTCGCAAGACCTGTTGCCACATGTACAAGCTTCTACCACGGACACCAGTGCATCAACACTTTCGTAGCTCGGTGTGGTGCAAAGAACCCGGCGAACCTCAGGTCTACGTTTTTTCGGAGGCACGTTGCAAGAGTTTTCCAGATTCTGAGCCTCACAAATGACGAGCTTGATCAGTTGGCCAGACTACTGGGCCGTGACATTCGGACCGACAGCGAGTATTATCAGACGCCAGAAGCAGCTGTTGACATAGCAAAAATCTTGGAGCTACTATCGGCAATGGAGAATGAATGTCTTGAAAGATTTGAAGGAAAATCTCTTGAGGAGATTGAGGTTGCAGGTATGTTCAGTTCAGTAGTTTAAGGTTTCCTGTGGAGTTTCTTATAAATGACCCGAGGTTATTTTTACATTGAATTTTCACAAAATGCAATTATAATCCATGAATCATATTTTAATCTGATTATTCAAATCAAATAAACAAAATATTGATTATTAAAGTTTTAGTCTTAAAGAAATTGTGATATCAAGATTCTTGTATTAATGTCTTGATAGTTGAAAACATATCACCCCGTGCTACTGGGAGTACAGATGTATACATAGTTTGCTTTCCTTTGAAGATGAACTGGAGCTGGATGTGGAGCACGACAGCCTCGAAAACAGTGACGCTGAGGAAAATGAAGAACCAGAAAGCAGTTTTCAGCTGGGTGGTACGTAATAGGCAATAACTCTTCTACTACCCATTGATCTGTATTATATGTTCTTTCAGAGTAGATTACCCTGTAATAAATCTGAATTAAGACAGATTAATTAAACATTTTCAAAGATTTTGTTGCATATAAAGGTATATTTCTGAACTAACAAGGAACCCTATGATAAATTTGTTTGTCTCTACCTAATCCAGGCCTGTTATACAACATTTGCAGTGCTACATACTAGGACCGAATATTCAAATATTTCATCATTTTGTACACATTCGATTTTTAATTTTGAGATTTGAATGTTGAGGTTCTTTTGTTTATTTTTCACGCGCCTGACTCCGCTCACAGCAGTGAACGTAATGCTCCAGTTTGCATCAAAGGGAACACATAATGAAGCCCTCTTTAAACTGAATGATGACAACAGATGTGTGGCAGTTACGGGGTTTATTCATTTTACATTTGCTTAATGTCATTACAGATCAAAAAAAGTCTAATAACCTACATTTTAAAATTAATCAGTAGCCTAAACTGTAGGCTACAACAACATAATGAACACATTTAAATCATTATATTAGGCCAGTTGAAGAAGAAGAACATGTGGTAGGCTATAATAAAAGTTAAGAGTGATCACGTATAATAACAATATCGCTTCAATAGCGCTCATCCTGTCTGATCTTTTTGGACGCCGTCTGTCTTAAAATATTCCCGTATTCTGCTCTGGACCTGCTGAGTTCAGCCTCTCAGTCTTCCAACCCGGTTCGGCACGCACCTAATCTTCCGCTTTTCCCCGGCTTTATCTCCCGTCCCTTCAAACCCGCAGTAAATATTTCTATTTTATTTAACTTCTTGTTCTCTTAGTCCTGCCCTAGCATAGACATAACACAGTTAAAACAAAGTGTTGTTAATAATAACTTGCTGTTTTAGTTAGCCTGTGCTGTGCTCTCTGTCTCTCACACACACTCTCACACGCAGACTTACATACTCATGTCCGCTGTCATCTCTCCCCCATCAAATTCTCCCTCCCTCATGTCATTGCCAGAACCTCTTGGGCATTTGTCTTTTACTGTTCTGCTTATGTCTATCAAATACGTAGGTGTAGCTCGTGACAGCCAGCTTATCAACAGGCATTTAAACAGTCGGCATAACGCAACTGCTGTATTGACAATTCTGAAACTTTAACTCTCTGACTATCTCTAAGTTAAGCTTTTTTAGTTAACTACTTGCTAAGTTACCGGTACCAAAGGACGCTTTTCTTTGTCTTTTTAGATGTAAAACGTGGGAGGGACATTGCTCATGACAAGGCCACCACATCCAAAGGTAATGCAAAGGCCTTGTGCTGCCAGTACGACTCTACAGATTACTGTCAACTAGTAATCTAATGAGACTCCAGCTCACACTCACCACACAAAGTTTTGTTAAGAGGTTCTTTTATATTTGTGTGGTGACCATGGAGCTAGTTGCGCCTGTTTTTGTGTTTGCATGTGTTTACTTTTCTACTAACATCAGCAGCTGTCAGCATAGGACAGTAAGAGGCCAAATAAATCAAAAACTAAAATATGAACTAAGAGTGGTTATCTATCTAAACAAGTTATTTCGATACTTCTCTTTATTTGTTGACGAGTGATTTTGATACATTTACAGATTGAAATGTGACCTTTATTAACTAACCAGGAGTTGGTATGACATTGGCTGGTGACAAATATTTGCTTTTATTGACTCTGAAAATCTATTTGATCTACAGTTTTAATCTACAGTGGATTTAAGATAAACCCAAAACAACCCAATTGAGAATAAATTTGAGACTTCACTGGCTGAATGAAACTAGTTATAAATAAAAAGTAAATAGTAGATAATCTGCTCACATAACTGTCCCTCTATCTCCTGTAGCTCGTTCCTCCTTTTCCCGAGCTAAAAAACCCAGCGGAGTTTCCAGAGTTTCTTCCGTGAAGAAACGTGGCCGAGGCAGGACAAAAAGGTACGGGGGTCAAGATGAGGAATCTGAGCCGAATGATGAGAAAAACGATGAGGTGAAAACAGAGAAGGATGACGGGTCAGAGAAAATGCCTGCGAGCTGTGCTGTGAACACACCTGAAGAAACACTGTCGCGTAGCAAGGAGGATGCAGCAGACATTTGTTTTAGTGATTATGACGAGGACATGAATGTGGACTTTGACATGGACACCGATGAGGACATTCCCAGAAATGAGGAAGAAGATGGAGATGGTGACACAAACGGCTCAGCAGCAACGCCCAAGAACGACGGCTCGCCTAACAGGGACACCTCTGTTGCAGACCTTGAAGAGACCATGGACACTGATACAGAGAACCATGAGGATGAAAAGAAAGGAAGCGAACAAAATAACTGGACGGATGTGGACGGCAGGAGTCCCTCTGCCATCTTCGATACAGGTAAAATAAATCTGGTGCCTCTAGAGGGAAAGTCAAGGGATTGCCAAAGTCTGTACAAATTTGTCTGTAGAATTTTTTATTATTATTATTATTTACATGGGATCTTGAACATCTGAAGCAAATTTCACAACAATTCATCCAATAGCTGTTGAGATATTTCACTAAAAATGTCAACCTCATGGTGGTGCTAGAGGAAAAGTTAAGAGATCACCAAAGTCGGTAGGCTTCACCTTCTGAGTAGGGTTGTACAATTAATCTAATCGCAATGTCGTCATGTGTGATAACATAACCGCAAAAAGTGTGCGATTTAATAAAACAGAAGAAGTGTGTGTGTGACACTTCTTCTCTGTGTGCACTGCAGTCTGCTTATTATCTCCGCCCACACCGGGATCTCGCATGTGCCCATTGTCGTGGAAATTATATTCCTGGTGAGGGGTTGAGCAAAGAATTGAGTAACAACCAACTGTTGTCTTTGAAGAATTTATTTAACAAAAGAGAATAAACAGAAGTACTAAAACACATATACAGCTGGTCCAGAGACCTGCTGCCTAGGACGGCTTCAGGCGTCTGGCCTTGAGCAAAGGGATGCATTATCATTTACACAGTCTAGGTTTCTATGTTTTGGGGAACAGAGATCCTCTCTCAGCCTTGAATGAACATTCCAGGAGAGGAGAGGAACAACAAGAGAGGAAAACACCAAAACAATCTCACAGCTCTGACCTAAACCCCAGTAAATGTGGACAGACCAACATAAGGAGTAAAGGAGAGGAAAGGTTAAGGATAAAAAAACAATAAATATCTATAACATTAATAGTAATAATAATGATAATATTAAAAGATCATACATAAAAGATTAAATGTAAGAGGACACAATTTTCTGCCGTAACACTCATAAAAACAGATAAGCCTGCATGAGAAAAATTATTTATGAGCAGTGTGCAAGTAACTTTTAAGACAACAACCTACCGTAACCACCCTCCCCTCCCCGCTGCTAATCGTTCAAAAGGTAGTTTGATGTGCTACAGCAAATCATTAAATGTTGAACATATGATTATTGACTTAGTACTTAGCATTAAAAAATTAGAGACCGATGTAGAGCCGTTTGCTTGCACAAGGATTTAATTTTTAAAAAAACCACAAAAATGAAACGGCTATAACTGTTTTATTATTCAACACGTGGTAAAAAAGTATACTATTATTAAATTCTAATTAATGTAGTATTTAAAATATTATTCTTATACTAACAATAAACTATTAACTTAACATAATACTCTTTATTTAATACACTCATGTACAGTTCCTCCTCCAGTTTGTGGATAGAGGCTCCATCTAGCCGCCTCCTCCGTAGAGCAACAGACTTCCCTTGTTCTGTTTTACATCTGTTTTACTAGGTATTGTTAAATATTGTTTAACTTTGTTCAAGTTGAAAATACATATTTCAAAATGTCAGTGTTTTGCGCATTCCTTGATAATTAAGAAAGTAAACTCATAGTACCATTTGTTCCATTGTAATCAAATCGCAATATTGTTCAATAATCGCAATATGACTTTTTCTCCAAATTGTGCAGCCCTACTTCTGAGGATCATGAATGTCTAAGAAAATATCATGGCAATCCATCCAATAGTGTAGAATTTTAACTCTATAACAAAAATGGCTGTACACTCGATGTGATTTCATTATTTATAGGAAAGAAGAACAAACTCCAGCTGCAGTGACTGGAATGAAAGAAGTGAAGATTTAATCCCAAAACTGGACATTGTGAGAACACATTTCTTGTCATTGTTTTCTAATATTATAATAAAAACAACACTTACAAGTATGAATTGCAACTTTTATATATATAACACTTTGGCAACCACGTCACACACAATCTGGTGTTGTGACATGGGCTGGATGATTTGGCCTAAAATCATAATCACAATTAATTGAACATTTTACCTCGATTACGATTAATGAACGATTATTTTGTTTTGATGTTTTTTGCCCTCATAGTTCACTGAAAAGGTTTTTACTGTAAATATGCTCAACTATTAAAGCTGGGTTTACGTTTTTAAATTAAGAGATCATTGATAAGGTAATGTTGAAGTGCAATACCAGAGATACGGTTCTCCTATATTTGGTGCATCGCGCTGCTGAATTATGACCACTGCTGCTAACATGTCACACATTTATTAATATCAGTGCGGTACTTACGTTAATCATTTTCACCCACACACGTGAGGCATGGAAACACTCAACGCTTTGCTAGCTTCCTTTTCTTAATTATCAAAGGACATTACGTGACAGGTGCTGTTATAAGGAGGGAAGGAGGTTAGCGCTAGCTAGCATCTCCCAGAGCTGACGCTGGTCAGGAAGCAGGGCAGGACTCG
>NW_024041071.1:0-31427 GCF_014851395.1 Micropterus salmoides
TGTGTCTACTCACATTCCATTCAAAGCCAGCAACAGCGATGCCTCCAGCAGCTCCAGTGCCAGCCAGACCAATAAACAAACCTGAGCCTTCTGAACTGGCAAAGAGAGACGATCCAATCTGTGCACACCAGTGATGGAATTAAAAGTACCAATACATCAATTCACAAGTCTGTTACAAGTAAAAGTCCTGCATTCATGATCAAACTTAAATAATAGCAGTAAATATACTTAAAGTATCAAAAGTAAAAATACTTGTTCTGTAGAAAAATGTACAATATATTAAATATTACATTGTTGTTATTACTGATGCATAAGCAGCATGTTTGTCATGTAGCTGGTTGACATGTAGCTAGTTTTAGCTACTTCACTTAGAGTGAGGTAGTTTAGTCCAGTGGTTCCCAACCTAGGAGTCGGGTCCCTTTCAAAGGGTCAGAAGATAAATCTAAGAGGTCATGAGAAAATTAATGGGACAGGAAATAAGAAAAAAAAATTCTGATATACAAATTTGTAGGACTTTTAAATTTTAACTCTTTGCGCCTCGAAAAGTTATTTAAATTAAATCACGTGAAAAGGTTAGAGGGGTCACAAGCCAAAAAGCTTGGAAACTAATCCAATCTTCGACTACATTGTATACTGTACTTTATAAGCTTAATCTGACAAGAAACTAGCAGATAACTATAATGGAGTAATAAGTACAACATTTCCCTCTGAACTGTAGTGCACCAACTATGTTTGTCTTTGAACCTGCTGCCAGGCTGCCAAATATCAGTATCACTCTTTTACAATCATATCCAAGCTTGTAGATGTTTATATAACTATAAAAATGAATTTAGCTTCATCCAGTTAAAGATAAAAACACATACCATCTGCACAAGAATTGGAAACTTCTCTTTGGCCTTTATTCACAAAAACAACTTTAGCAGTGTTACACACACTCACCGGCCACCAGGCCATGTCCCGTCCAGCCAAGAAATATCCGCTCAGAGTATTCCTGCTTACCCTGCATGACGACTGACAGAGACAACTGTTACACAGGAGCATCCACACACATACACATAAGCAAAAAAAACACACACACATATATACACTTCTCACCCAGATGCCGACAGCGAGGTTGAGAAGAAAGTAGGTTGCAATGACCACAATGTCAGAGAAGCTGAAGGGCTGATGCTGGGCGTAGAAGTTGGTGGTGTCGTTAGACATCTTCAAGAAGTTCACAACAATGTGCACACACACTTAAAAACCCCACCAAAAACACACAAGTTTGCTTCTTGTATTGTCGTGCCCTTACAGCCACACATATACACATACACACAAAGACACACACACCTGTTGAATCTAACCCTTACACCTGTCTCGTCAACCCCCTCTCATAATCTGACACTGTACACCTACTTTGCAAACACCCTGAACACCAAAAGGAACTCATAACACTCCCTAAAAACGTGCAAACCACCAGACAGTCTCATTAACAACCTCGGCCTTTAAATGCTCACTTCTGTTGCAACACCTATACAAAAATAACTATCTTACTAACATGAACACACACACACTCCAGCCTTTGGTAAAAGTCCCTTCTTGTCTGAACAAGCAGCTGACCTTGCTGTTACAGAAAGTCTGAGTGTTTCGTGTATGTGTGAAGAGGGGCAGTCCCTCGGTTGAATTGATGATTAAACACATCACCTTAATGTGGCACCTGCTGCGCTGACACACACGCTGTGCTAGGGGATAATGGAGTGCATGGTATGGGCGAGCAGTGGACTACGGCAGATGCTCATGTGGACCAGAGTCCGCGCTGATGCATGCACACACACACACACACACACACACACACACACACACACACACACGGTCAATAATTGGCAATGACAAGTTTATAATCATTAGCGTCTAAACACACAAACATTTGCTGGTAAGTGCTAAGTAGGGTCAGTGAAAGTGTGGGAGAGAGATAACAGTTTTTACCTGTTTATAGTTTCATTCAGTAACTTTTAGGAAATAATCTGAAAGTCCATATGAATAATTTTACTCCATTGAGACAACTTGTGAAAACTGTGACACCTAATCTTTTTCTTTTTTTTTTTCTTTTTTTGAAGATGTTACTCCAAAAAATTTAATTTTTGAGGTTTTGCTGACTGATTTGTCTCTAGTCAGCTCACTCTCCGGACAAAGCATTTGTCAGGGGCTCTGAATTCTTGACAATTTTATGCAAGATAAGTACATGTCAAAATGTTTGTTTATTATTGTCATTATTATAGTCAGTTTAACAGCTTGCTCCTGCTTATCATAGGCTACATAATATCCACATTTCACCAAACCAAATATTGTGCTGTCATGCTATTTTTCATGAGAGCTGTCTGTCTTGTATCTATCTTTATGTAGTGTAGGCGTTATTTGTATCTGCATATTTCATTCCTTTTATTATTGATTGTATTTTATTCTAACGTTTGTGCTTTTAACTTTTGACGGCGTCTAACAGTAGGAGCAGCAGCAGCACCAAAAGAAAAGTCTCTTTTTGAGGCACTTTGCTGCACCTGCCTCAAGCGACTTCTTTTTCTCTCGCTCAACTTGTCAGAACCACCTTTGTGTTTGGTTGCATGTTTTTATCCATGATTTTTGGGGTACAAATAACCAGGCTAGAGGTTAAGTCTGCGTTTCAACTGCTGTAGTTACTTTAAACACATCTGGACATTTTTCACGGACAACATGAGAGGACGAGAAGGCCGAGAGGAATTGGGAAGAGTTTGCTTTTGTACTCCCTGGTGTGAAATTAACTCCGTGTCACACGTACCCAGTGTTTGTCTGCTACAAGGAGCAGATGGTAGAGACACCCTGACGTCACAAACATCATCATTAATCCTTCACACAAACACACTCACACACAGAACAAAATGTCAAAGCTTAAGACGAATGACGATTTTGTGTGCAACAGAAACTTTTATTGAAAACAGTCCACAGTACAAATAACTTTGCATTTAGAAGAATTTAGAATTGCTCGCCAATCAATTTCCAGTAGGTCTACATGGCAAATACAAGAAAAGTAACTAACACATCTAAATACATAAATTCATTGAATTTAATATATCATTGTGAGGTGGTGGAAGAAGCACTCAGATATTTTGGTAAAGATGGGGCTTATTTTTTTTTACTTGTGAATTTCACTAAGCAATCGATAAAGTTTTATTAAAGTATTTTAACAATACATCATAATTTATTTGTTGATTATATATTTTATTATTAATCTGAATATGCAAATAACCAGTTACTATCGCTGACAAATACATGTAGTGGAGTAAAAAGCAAAACATGTCGCTCTTAACTGTAGTAACAGTAAAAAAGTAAAAGTATAAAGTGGCATATAATGGAAATACTCATGTAAAATACAGGTAGGCTACCTCAAACTTGGACTAAGACAATACTTGCGGTACTTTCCACCACAGATGTCATAAGTGTTCTAATAATAGAGGGACAAAGACAAGCTTCCTGCATATGTTCATGTATTTGTGTCTGCATGCACACCTTAACATGCTTCACATGGCATGTGCACGTGAGCGTCTGAGTGTGTGAAAATGGGGCTCGATAGTCCGCAACAGAAATCAAGGAAGACCAGTCTGCAGCCGAGAATTCAGACAAGCTGCAGATCAAAACAGACTCACATCTTAAGCACCTTATTCTGTATAGTTTCCCTGTGCATTATCTGGAGTGATTGTGTGATACTGAGAAAATATGTGCTGAGATTTAAGTGTTAGAAAAACAAAAACAAACAAACATATTTGTAATTCACAGATGAGGAAATATCCAAACATTGAAAGGAATAATAAGCTTTCTCTACCCGAACAGTTATTATCAGTGTGCCTTGTTGCACATACATTGATGCCATCCTGGACAGCAGTTTATGAATTTTCATTGTGAACTTCCTAGCTGCCTATTTGTCTTTAATCTGAGCAGCAGTGAAACAGGCTGTATGATGATAAAGTCATCTACGGATAAACACCTCCATAACAAGTAAACAGCACTTAGTGGTATTTTTTTTTGGTCACAAGAGCTTTTTTTCCTGCCCAGCAGGGAGCATTCAAAAGAACACTAAAGCCCATTGAGTCAGTCATTAATTGTCAGTGGTCCAACTTCTAAAGGAAGTGAAGCAAATTTGATTCAGGCAATTTCAAAGTGGATCATACAAAAGAAAATATTTGTCCAAGTAATAAATATAAGTATGCAAATTAAGAGCCAAGCCTATTCAAGAAAGACACACAAATTACAATATAAAACCTTCACACATTTCAGGCTATAAATAAAAAGTTAAATAAAGCTTCCTGTAAAAGTGTGATAAACGAGACTACTTAAAATACACTTTAAAATGTTATTACATAGGATACCTTTTTACTTTACCTAATTTGTACACCATGTGAGGATATAAAGATGTTTGTACACCTTATGAAGATATAAAGATGTAGTGCCACCCTCAGGTAGAACTTGTTTATCCTGATCGGTCAAAGTAAAACAACGTGGTCTTTGCGTTTTCATGCCAGTAATGCAGGCTACACATGTCACAACCATAGTCTACAGGAGATGATGGACATTTAACCCCCCAAATTTCTTAAATTTAAAGAAAAGTGTTCCCCACGGAGCATGACGGGAGCAGAGAAAAGTTTTAATAACCAATCAGAGAACGGATGACTCGCTTTACCCGGAAGTAATACTTCACAACAAAAAATTGCCGGGAAATAAGGGAGGCTGCTGAAAAAGCAACGGGAACAATATTTCTGAGAAACGGATTAATAGTTTGTTTGTCTTTAGACTAAACAACTTACCGGGTCTCTGGTTGTACTGTGCACCTGTCCAGGCCGATATGGACGAATATGACGAACTCTTCGAGATACAGGACGACTTCGAGGACCAGTTCGCCGACGAGCTGGAAGTGTTGGCTCAGATGGAGGGTGAGGAACCACTAACGTTAGCTAACAGACTTTATAACTTGAGTTTAAACTGTTATATTAATCTCCACTCACCTTGCTATCTTCATCATAAAACACACACGGACCCCAGCTGTCTCTGTTTGCTCCGTTGGAGCATCGGAGGTAATTACACTGAAGCAACTGTCAGCTCATATATTAAATCTTTTAAAAATAATTCTTGGACAAATCTAACTTAGCACTCACTTTGGTAGGCAACACACGAGTGCATCATTGTCCATGCGTAAGATTAACCCATTAACATCCAGATTGCATTGATCATTTCCTCTCTAATTTGCTGTAAGGTTGTAAAAATATAATTAATCCACGCTGTTTGACGCTATTTTGTCCGTCAGTTCTATCTCTTCCTTGGTGTGAGAACAATTTTTTATTTGGTTTCATGTTGACAGAAAAAAAATACACACCTTTATTCCCTCATTCACTCACCTCAACATACACACACACACCCACACACACAATGAAAACAATCTAACAATTTTCAAACTATATCTAATCCTCTCATACCCCTCCCTATTGAGTGAACCTGTTCTGTGGGTTTTAATAATGTGTGGCTGCCCACAGCCCTTGTGTGGAACACAGAGCTGGGCAATATGTCCCACAGGGCTTGGCGATGGGGCCAAAAATGTTATTGCAATAAAATATTTCATATGATTCCATATCAATAATTATCACAATAAATATCACAATAACAACAAGCAAAAATTATTATTTTATTATTTTAGTCCCTCTTCCTCAACAAAATAAATATCTTGATAGGAAAAAAAAGTGCTAATTTGTTCATCAAACATTTATTGAACATTTGTTATATTGTTGGAAAATGAAATTGCAACAATTATCATTATTTTTTTATTGCCCAGAGCTAGTGGGACAGAGGGATTGAAGTGTTTAAGGTAGACTTCAAAAGTGATCTCCAAGCCTATTATGATGTGTTGTCTTTATTTGTTTAGCTCAAGTAATCATTTAGTCAAACAAATGTCAGAAAGTTGTGAAACCTGCCTGTCACAACTTCCCAGAGCCAGAAGTTAGATTAATAAAAATTTTTTCTGGCTGTACAAAATCCAAACGAAAGATTAATTTATTATCAAAAATGTTATCAGTTATTTTTGTATTGATTGTGTTACCAACGTATCACTTCAACATTAATTATATGTGTGTGCATTTGCTTGAATGGCTTAGAGGACTCAGGACATCAGAAGCAGGGTCCAGGAGACAGCGTTGCTGACATAGAGCACCTGCTGGATGATCAGCCCATCAGTGAGTTCACAAGTGTTTTTGTCCCTGTTGTGTTTGTTTGTTGCTGTAAGTTTGTACCTTAAATCCGACTTTGTCCTTGCAGCCCCAAAGGCGAAGCGGCAGAAGCAGGATGCAGGAGTGGCCAAGCGACTTTTCAACTCACAGCAAACTCAAGAGAGCAAAGCCCCGGCACAGGGTGATGACATCACACCGCCGTCCTCCCCAGAGCAGTATGAACCCACTCACACTTTTAGGTAAGAGGTGCATTGACCAGTGTTAAACAGTGTCAGCTGCCAGGGGAAACGGTCCATGTTATGGAATGTGATGAGGGAAAACGAGACATCAGTAGAATGCAGACATTTTGTGCATTAGCTCTGCAGGACATCACAAGGATGAAACATGGGAGTGTGATGTTTATAGAGACACGAAAGCTCTCGCCTGACCTGTAGCTGGTGACACATCACTGGTGTAGACCATTAAACTGCCATTTTGTTCAAACACTTTTTAAAGTTTGTATCTTTTGCATTCATTCAATTCAGTCAATTAATCATTTGATAGACAGAAAATCAGTTGGTCAGCATATTACACACAGTTCCAAGAACAATTACAGGAAATTAGAAATCGACACACAGCTAAAAACAAGGACAACAAAGCTGAACAAAGTTTATTTAAAATAAACATTTAACTATTATGTATATACAAGTAGATGAAAAATAGGTGTGTGTGTGTGTGTGTGTACAAATAAAAAGCAACAATGAGCAACAACATACAATGTCTATATACAGTCAAGCATTTCTGTAAATTGTAAACAAATGGTGCAAAGGAATAAATAATGAATGGGTAATGAAATAGAATACTTCATTTACATGAAGAGTGGTTATGTACAGTATCTGCATGTATACATGTCTATATACAGCATGCAAGATTTATATTGACAGTTACAAAAAATCCAAACATTTGCTCTTTACAACATGTCAGATCTGAGGATTTGATTGTTGCTCAGACAAAAAGTAGAACTATAAAGACATAATATCGGCCTGTTGTAGCACGTGGTGAACATTTATCATTATTTATATTTTAAAAATTGAACCAGCCTTTGATACACAGTACAGCAGATTTCTGAACATGTTTTGTGTGTTTTAGGTCTACCCCAGCTGTGTTGGATATCAGTGGCTTTGCTGAAATCCTAGAGACGCCCAGGCGACTTCCCACAGTGGCGCCAGCATCACTGCATGTGCTGAGGAGGCCTCCTTTAGAGGGAGACTACATCAGTGTGACAGACTCATCGGGGAGTCGGGTGTACCTCAGACAAAAAGAAGACGAAGGGACAAAGGTTAAACTCCTCAGCAGTTAATCATCTGTGATGTTCAATATTAAACAAACATTTTGGGCTGGTCTTAACCCTGATTTACTGTCAGCATACATACCTCCAGTGTGCTGGGCCTATATATGATGTATTTATTTGCATTCATCTGTGTGTGTGTGTGTGTGTGTGTGTGTGTGTGTGTGTGTGTGTCTCCAGGTAGTGGACTCCAGAATGGAACCAAACTCCCATGGTGCACTGGGGCTGCTGGCGGTGCCAATACGTGTGTTGAGAGAACAAGAGGCAGAGAAGGTGAGTGACCAGGCTGCAGTTGTTTGTGTATAATCGCCAAGTAGCATGCACATAACCACACTGTTGATTCTCAGTAATCACAAGTGCTAATGGTTTAATCAGTTTCCCTAAATCCAAACATTTTGATTATGATTAGACAAATACACCGACCCAAAGAATTGAGTTTATCTGCTGCCAAAACAACATTGTGATATTGTTATATTATGTCTGATTGAGCAATCTCATGTTGTAATGAGTGAATGTTTACATCATTTTAAGTTACAAGCCTGCAGCTTTAAATAACAATTAATACACTAATTCATTTGACAAATGAATAACATACACACACACACACACACACACACAGTGATTCACTTATTGTACTTTTAGATTTATTTATTATTATTATAAATTAATTGCACAACAGCATGAGATTGTCGAGATTGCAAAGTTCAAATGTCTTCTTTCTTTGAAATCATGCAGCGTCACCAGCAGGTTGTGGAAGAATCTCTGCAACTTACAGAGGTGCTGGCCAGGTAACTCACAACCCGTCTGTCTCTCACACATGTACACACTGATGCATCAAAAATCTGATTCCATTGTTTTTTGTTTTTTTTAATGTCACATTTCAGAAGCGTGAACGAGGTGTTTGTTCAGCCTGAAAGCAGAGACGATGAAGAGAAGGACGATCCTGAAGACACAGAGGGCCGAAACTCTCGACTCTGGGTGGACAGATTCTCTCCCCGACACTACACAGAGCTTCTCAGTGATGATGTAAGTAATGTTTAGTGTTTCTGTATAACTTATCGCACATGTCTACATACATGCTAAGTGAATGATAAGTCCAAGTATCCTACACTGATGCCAGTTGTGTGGGACTGTTTCATTGTAGTTCACCAACCGCTGTCTGCTCAAGTGGTTGAAACTTTGGGACACCGTTGTGTTCGGAAGAGAGAGGAAGGCCCGCCCTGCCAGGTCTGAAAGACAGGCTCCCACCCTGAACTCATTCAAACCCAATCAAGCAAATCAGAATCCAAATCGCTTCAAGAGCAAGATTGAGATGACTGAGGAGCTACTGGATGCTGAACTGGACCAGTACAAACGACCCAAATTCAAGGTAACCACACCTGCATGTCAATACAATTTCACCTTAATGAGGCCTTAGTTGTTATTCAAAACATGATTTATTTTGATCTTTCTTTAGGTGGCATTGTTGTCTGGTCCTCCAGGTTTGGGGAAGACCACCCTGGCCCACATCATAGCAAAGCATGCTGGGTATAATGTGGTGGAAATAAATGCCAGGTTAGACAAACCTAATAATGACATAATGATAGTAGTAAATCTTAAGAATTAGGTTTGCAGTAATCCTCCTGTGGTGACCTCAGTGGTACTGTTGATGTTTTTGCAGTGATGATCGCAGTGCAGAGGTGTTCCAGAAACGCATCGACACAGCAACTCAGATGAAGTCCGTTTTAGGAGCCAATGAGAGGCCGAACTGCCTCATTATTGATGAGATTGATGGAGCACCTGCTGTATGTTCTGGACACTTAAAGTCATTAACAGCAAAATAATTGATTTCAGTGTTAATGCACTCCTTCAACCCTGGTTATAAATGTCTTTCTTTTCCTTCATCTGTGGTGTTCGACAGGCTGCAATCAACATTCTGTTAGCAACTCTGAACAGGAAAGACGGACACGGCGGGGAGGCTGGCACAGAGACTGCAAAGAAGAAAAAGAAGAAGGAGTCCATCCTGCTTCGACCAATCATTTGCATCTGTAACGACCTGTAAGAGAGACTGTGGTGTTGAACAATAGCATCAAATTGTACATTTTTGTAAATTTGGAAGCTGTCTGTGTTGATTTTAAGTTTTCTTTGCAGCCATTTTCTGATCACCTCTTTTTCATTCTAGTTATGTTCCAGCTCTCAGACCTCTCAGGCAGCAGGCCTTCCTCCTGACTTTCCCCCAAACGCAGCCTTCCCGCCTCGCACAGAGACTGTCAGAGGTCAGCTCACACACACACACACACACACACACACACACACACACACACACACACACACACTTACAGTAACACATAGGAGTACACAAGCATTTTCGAACACACTAAAAATGTAGGTTTACATTGAGTTTTTGTGTGCAGATCTCACTCCGGCAGGGGATGAAGGCAGACACAGGCACTCTGATGTCACTGTGTGAGAAGACTGATAATGACATCAGGTCTTGCATCAACACACTACAGGTGAGTGGCAGTACTGTGAAGGACAGCACGAGCTGTTCAGTAGTAGACAGTATTATAACATCACAGCATGCATTCTTGTCTCTACAGTTCCTCCACGGTCGCGGCCACAAGCAGGTGGACTCCAGAACCATCCAGTGTATCTCTGTGGGGCAGAAGGACCAGAACAAAGGCTTGTTCCATCTGTGGCAGGAGATCTTCCAGTTGCACCGAACAAAAAGGTAAGGTATATTATAGGTATATTTATAGTAGTCATAAGTCTGTCCTTTCTCTTGTCTGTGACAGACTTTCATTTTGTACTTTGATCTGTGAGCAGTAATGAGAACAGGGCAACGTCGTCACAGAAAAGAGAGTAAATAAAAAGACACTCCAGTTTTTTTTGCAAATTTCAACTTGTCTCACCTTTTGAATCAAAGGTTGATATGGTCTTACTGTATTTGTTACCTCTCTCTGCCTCTGTTTTGTCCTTGTTCTTTCAGGAAACGTATTGGTGAGGGGTTTGAGGAGGCACCAGGGTCAGGAGGTGGAGCTCAGAGGTTTCAGCACATTCTACACTTGGCTTTATCTACTGGAGAGTATGAAAAGGTTTCTCAGGTAATCAACACTCCTTCCTCATATATTACTTATAGATATATGAAACATGCCCCATGATTTACTCGCATCAAAAAGAATATTCTGAAACAACATTTAAGCTTTACTGTATATTCATGGATAGTAAAACACTACATTATAATATCTTAGGTGTGATATTATCACTTTTTTTCTCAGGGTCTGTATGATAATTATCTGTCCATGCGTGTGAGGGACCCCAACCTGCAGAGTGTATGTGAGGCTCTGGAGTGGCTGTCGTTCTCCGATAGGCTGAACCAAGAGATTCTGCACGGGCAGAACTTCTCTCTCATGAGATACCTGCCCTTCTTGTCCGTCTCATTCCATTTCCTGTTTGCCCACACGCACGTGCCCCGCCTCAGCTACCCCCACAGCCAACACGAGGTACCAATCAACTACATGCACAATTGAGAAGCAATGTGATGAAAACATACAAAACTGAAGAGCACATTAAATTGGATGAAGACAAATAAAATAAGCAACGAATAGAAAAACAAACAAACATAAAAACAAGAATCAAAGACCAAACACATACAGAGATGTTTTAGGCAGGGAAATCTGGATGATAACAACTGAGATATCACTCCTGAGTCATTTTTGTGTCCCCTCCAGGCCTCTTCACGGCTCCTCAGTAGCAAGAACGCCTTGTCCACCATGTTGGCTGACATTCCAGCATGCATCAGAACGAGGATCAGCCAGCTCAGCCTGACCCTTGATATTCTCACACTGCTCCTCGACATCATCTGTCCCAGACTGCGGCCTGTATGTAAAAGCACATACAGTTTATCTGTGAATGTGTCTGTTTGTAAATGTTGGAACTGGGCCCCCGGGTATTGCAGCAATGCATCTATATATCATGTGTGGACCTGCCAGAAAATACAGATGGATTTATATGATTGCAGTGATTACTTCAATGAGTTATTTCTGTGGCAGTGCATTTAAGCATTTAGTAATACCCTGGTTGCTTCAGTTACAGAGAAATATTAATTTAACTATATGTTTATTATTGAAGTTGTTGAACTGGACTGCATTATATTGAGAGGGAGGAAGAATATTAGAAATACATTTTAATATAGTAATCTTTGTGGCAGAACAAATTGTATTCGATTGCATTAACTTGTGTACCTAAGAAAGTGGCCAGGGAGTGAATTTTAGGTGAAGAAGAGTAATATAGGCACATCACGCCGGTGCTAGGCTATCAGAAAATAGTGTCAATGAAAAAAAACCCATCCTACTCAGATTTTTGTCAGGTCAGGGCAAGTAATAATGCTATCATTATTAAACTTTTGTGCCATGGAGTAAGTGTGCAGGTGTACCCCTTTTATTGCAACACTTGATTGTATTTTGCCAAATGTAGAGAGATGCGTTGCTACAAATGTAATTTTCTAATGTTTGTATTTAAAATAAATTCCACTAATTGTACTGGTATGGTGACAGAAGTCACAGCGGGGTACATCTCAACCTCAGCAAATAATAACAAATGTGTCTCTGCTAAAAACTAGTTGTGGTAGTAATTGTCAGTCTTCTTGTGAAATTGTTTTGTTTTGTTTTTTTTGTGATGAGAGTAAACTAACCACTAAATGTTGTCCTAAAACAAACACCATGGAACGTTGATTAAAAATAAACAAAACTATGATTTTACTCACAATTTCTCTTAACAAATTATGTGCACACAGGATTAAGAGTCTAATTTTAGTAGTTTGGACAGTTTAAGGTTTGATTTTTCACTCTAAATATGCATTAGGTGTTTTTCTTTTAGTGAATCCTTTATGCATGTGTTGGTGCATCAAACTCAGGACAGCGGGATAGCTGATAAGGTTGGGTGTATGAAGCATGGTGTGTGAGTTGTGATGAATTTTAGATATTGGTATGGGTCGGGTTTTATAAGAAACAAATATTATGTATAATGCCAGTCTAATCTCAAATCCTGTGTGTTTCTTGCAGGTAAATCCGCAGCTGTTCAGCAGCAGAGAGAAAGAGCAGATGCGAGAGCTGATTGATACCATGCTGGCATACAACCTCTCATACAGGCAGGACCGCACCCCCGAGGGACACTACACGTACATGCTGGAGCCGTGAGTACACACACACACACACACACTGAGGTGTTGAAGGTCACTGTTCTTGTCCACACTGTGGTTCTCTGCATGGAGGCTTAGTGAATAAGCTCCTCAACACCTGGTGTGTGCTTGTGGGTGATGGTAGTAGTGTGGGAGCAGAGTAGCAGGCTGCAGGTGGATGGACGGAGAGATGAATGGATGGGTGAATGAGGGTTGAATTGTTAGAGCAGTGAAATTAGGAGGAAAGAAGTTTAAAGAAAGCAAGAGACAATCTGATATATTGAGGTATGTTTAAATTAAAAGACTAAACTGAAAGGAGCTGAACTGAGCACATTTTGGTTCAAACACTTCACGCTTTAATGTGGGAGATCGTCGTTCATCTTGGACCTTCATGTGAGGACAGCAGACACTCTGGTTTATGTTGAATGGAATAACTAGCTGTGCATCTCAGTCATGCCGGCCGAGGGTGAGGAGCATGGCTCCTTCCTGCAGGCTCGCTGTGAGACGGTGCTGGTCACCAACGACTGGGGCCTGCCTCTAGTCTTAGCTCTACTGCTGCTTCTTCTGATCTACGCCTTCCTGTACCTGCCTTCTCAAGCTCACCACAACACCACACTCTGATACCTCATGGAGAAAGACGTAGAACACAATTGTGGATATAAACATTTAACATCACAGACAGCGGATACGCCCAGTCAGAATCATTTGATTGGACACCTTTTTTTTTTTTGGGACACTGTTGTTGATTGGTCAGACTGTGGCAGAATTATTAACACTGCCTGGTTTTGGAGGCATTGAGTAGGGAGAGACATACAGAAAAATCTTATTCATATAAAATCTGTCTGTTTTTTGAGCCAAAAGACATTTAACACCTTTAATCATTATTTGCTTTAATGTGGAACTTTCTCAGTGCCCTCACTAGACGGGAATGCAGTCACGCCTATATTTGCAGTTATATTTGTTTTTACACTAAGAGAGAGCAAAATGTAAGTAACTTAAAGGTAAATAAATGTACATGTATTGTAAATTATACCTAATTTGTAGTAAAAGATTGATACAGATATCCTAGATGATGTGATTATCTGTACACCTCTGATAAGTAAACAGTTACTGTAAAAGTGTTAGCTAGAGGTTAAACTACTTAATATTAGCTGCATAGTGAATAATCCAATTTGAGTTCCAAGCTCTTTTATTCGATTTTGTCAAGTTCTGATGATAACACGGCTGATATTTTATAGAGATGACTTGCAATAAATAGCTCACAGTCACATAGACTGGTATTATCTTTAGTTATATTTAGGTCCATCAGGCATCAAGTGAGAGTTTACAGGGCATGTGCTGTGTGTGTGTGTGTGTGTGTGTGTGTGTGTGTGGGAGTGGGAGAAAGATGGAGATCACCAGTAAGAGGATTAAGGTTTTAGAAAATGACAGATTCAGGGTTTTAGTCTGGAAAACATGGCACCAAAAGTGGAAGCTTTTTGTTATTTTGTTTGTCATCTGACATGGTTCACCTCTGTGTCAGCTAAATGCTGTTAAAGCGTGCGTTAGTGTAAATTCTGTTCTTGTTTATGTAGAGCTATTTACTTTGCATGTGTTTTTGCAGGCGTGTTGAGGAGGTAGTGAGGTTTCCGAGCCTGCCTCCACGACGTCAGCTGACGTATCAGGCCAAACAAACCATCAGCAGAGAGATGGAGCTAGAGAAGATGAGGAGAGCCGAGCAACTGATGCTCCAACGAAATCCTGCAGCGGTGAGACTTCAGATACACGTTGTACCCAACAGAGTGTGGGTTTGTTCTGTACAGTAGAGCCTGTAAATAATCACATGACCATGTGTGTGTTAATTATCTAATGTGTTAATAATCCGCTGTGTCCGTGTGATGCAGAAAGAGGAAGAAAAAAAGAGTGCTGGTCCTAAACCAACCAGGAACCATCAGCAGAGGCTGGAAAACATTGTCAAACTGACGACAGTGGAGATCAGGGTGAGACACACACACACACACACACACACACACACACACACACACACACACACACACACACAAAAGAAGACATTACATTGATATACTTTGAATCCTTGGAGATGCATCCCTAACTTTAACTACAGTCAGTACATACCTAATCACAACCTTGACCCTAAACAAAAAACTAATTTGGTGGTTTTCCTGGCTGGGACAAGCTTTTCATCCACACATGGGGAAGTGAATCTATCATAGTGTGACTGAATAGAGTTTTCTACCAACCATTTTGATATAAAGCCTCCATTAGGGTTAGTCATGAAGTAGAATTAAATGAATGAATCTATGTTTAACCTTAATTTTATCAATTTACATTCTATTTTGACAACTTAGACTGAATGCAGTTGTTCAAGTCACTCTCCAGTCAAAACATGTGTTTTTCTTATAATTACTTCACTGTGCAAAATGATGTAGCCCAGGGTTTCCATTTTTTTGTGTTGTACATTTTTAATAATGTTTCACCACTTAAAAAACAATAATTTACATTGAACTACATCTTGTGTTTTCAAACATCAAATTGTAAGAAATAAAAAATATAAACTGAAATCCTCACACTAAAAACCCTGTTAAATATAATAATAATAATAATAATAATAATAATAATAATCTTTATTTGTAGAGCACTTTTCAAAAACATGTTACAAAGTGCAAAGACAACAATACCCAAAACACAACAATAAAAGCAAGAAAACATTGAAAAGACCAAAATACACGTTTAAGATAAATATAAAATAAATGAAATAAAATTAAAGGGATAAAATAAAGTCAAATAAGATCGTGAAAGGCTCTCTTATAAAAGTATGTTTTAAGAAGGGACTTAAAAGAGTTCACTGACTCAGCCGACCTGATTTCCTTGGGCAGGCTGTTCCAGAGCCTCGAGGTCCTGACTGCAAACGTTCTGTCCCCTTTAGTTTTCAGTCGAGACTCTGGAACAGACAACAGACCTCTGCCCGAGGATCTCAAGGTACGTGCTGGTGTGTATGGGACTAAAAGGTCAGAAATATAACAAGGCGAGAGGCCATGAAGAGCTTTAAAAGTGATCAATAAAATTTTAAAGTAAATTCTAAAACATACTGGGAGCCAGTATAATGAAGCTAACACAGGGGTGATGTGGTTATATTTCTTTGTTCTGGTTAAAAGCCTGGCAGCTGAGTTCTGGACAGTCTGGAGTCGATCAGTAGATTTTTGTGAAAAGGCTGTTGCAATAATCGAGGCGTGATGAGACGAAGGCGTGTAAAATGGTCTCGATGTCCTTAAAAGTTAACATAGATCGAATTTTTGCTATATTTCTAAGTTGATGAAAACATGATTGAACAAGCTTTGTGGTGTGTTGCTCGAAATTTAAATTACTATCAAACCAGACACCAAGGTTCTTTGTAAAAGGCTTAATGTGATTTACTAGGGAACCAGCAGATGGCAGTATTTGTTTTGCCATCTGCTGGTTCCCTAGTAAATCACATTAAGACCCAATGACCAGGATTTCTGTTTTGTCTGAGTTCAGCTGGAGGAAATTATTTGACATCCATTTTTTAACTTCACAAAGGCAGTCAGTAAGTGAACTCAGTATTCCAGTGTTTGTGGATCTGACGAGCAAGTACATTTGTGTGTCATCAGCATAAATATGAAAGGAAATGCCATGTTTATGGATAATATGTCCAAGGGGAAGCAGATACGAGGTAAACAAAATGGGTCCTAAGACCGACCCCTGAGGCACACCATATTTAACTGGACAGAACGAAGAGACAAAGATGTTTACAGACACGCAAAACTTCCTATTTGACATGTAGGATGAAAACCATTCTAGGGCAGTACCAGAGATCCCCACCCAGTGCCTCAGTCTGTCTAACATGATGTTGTGATCAGTGGTGTCAAAAGCAGCGCTAAGGTCCAGGAGTACCAGGACTGAGCACATGCCTTCATCAGCAGACATTAAAAAGTCATTGGTGACTTTAAGCAGGGCAGTCTCAGTGCTGTGATACTTTGTGAAACCAGACTGAAACTTTTCAAATAATTCTTTCTAGAATCTTTGCAATAAAAGGCAGTTTTGAAATTGGTCTAAAATTTTGTGGGAGGGAGGGATCTAAACCAGGTTTCTTAAAAAGCGGGTTCACGCAAGCCGTTTTAAAATAATCAGGGACACAACCAGTAGATAGGGAGCTGTTAAAAACAGAGATCAAATGGGGGCCAACAGAATCCATTACTTTCACTACAAACTTTGTAGGTATTACATCAAGTGGGCTGGAGGACACACTCATTTGTGATAGTGTTTTTAAACCATTATAGCTGGTGAGATACAGAGCAAGATTTATCAGTGTAGATGGAGCTCAAAGATACATTTTAATCCTCAACATAGTTCAAGATAAAAATTAGCTAATTTTAATTTTGAATAAAACATAAAAAAATGTCTTTAACTCTTCAGTTTTTTTTATTGATTAGTGATTTTGAGGTCAATATTTTTCTGCAAATCCACATACCCTTTTTTTCAGATGCCGGGGGGGGGGCATGAAAACAATGTGACATTGTGTAGCTTCAAACCTCCAGGGGAGGTGTGCTCGATGTCTTGATAAACTGTACGTAGAAAACACTGCAAGATGACTTTTCAGAGACTGGCCATTTACACAGCTAGTTTTCATTAAATAGTTGTCAAGGATTTGTGGGGGTTCTTTGGTTATTTGAGTACCTAGGTGGTTGAAGATGAAGCACACACTTTCTACCAGTATTTGAGCTTCTCACAGTTGAAAGTGTTACGTGATGCCTGTAGGTGGAGCCAGAGAGGAGTAGTCAGCATCTTTTTGCACCGGGTTTGCACAGAATATCACAGCCTCTGTGGATGAACTGCAGAGATATACTAATTCAGTAATAGGCTGTGTTTCATTAGTAGTTTCACTACAATTACTCATTCACTTCTCCTCAGCCCTTAGTATTATACAACAACATACTTTGCACGGAGGCCACAAACCTAACCTTTAAATCTCATCTGGCCTTGTACACTTTCAGCACCAAACTATTATGGATCCACTGCCAGTTGTTGGCATAGCACTGTACTACTTTTTACTAATCATCAGAAATACAGATTCTTTTCAATGAGGCGAAGGCGTCTTCTACGCATAAATGCAATACGTCTGTAACAGTTTCTGATTTAGACATTTCTATTTGTGATCTGTATCATGATTATCATAACTGTAATTGCTACAGGTTTATGATATCTTGCAAAACAACAGTTTCCCCACGCGTTTATGGATATCTTTGGGAATAAAGAAGTAACAGAACAACAATCTTATGTAACTATTAACTGCAGTTAGTTGCATGACATTTACAACATATCAAGCTATGAATTAAATTTTAAGAACTAACTAGGCAACAAATTTATGTACATTACTGCCCCCTAACCATGGATGTATTTTCTAGCAACAAATTTATGACTGCAATGCATTGTGGGTGATATATACACCTCTGGAGTGACCATCGTTGTTGACGTGCTCCCTCGGCCCTCCGGGGGTCGCTCTCACTGAGTTCACAAGTTTTTTTCTGACAAATGGAACACACTTGTCGTGGCGGCTTGGATTCCCCCGAGGGCAAGTGCCGAGGGGAAGTCAACCGGGGCATGCTGAGCGACTAATGAAACGCAGCCATAGTGACAGAGAGAGTGAACCTCTAGAGGGCAGAAATGAGGATAATTAGAAGCCACTGGGTTACAGTCCCTAATGGTGAAACTGGGAAATTAGGCTAATGAGAGGGTGTGAGTGTGTGCATGCATGTGAGGCTTGTTGAGGACAGTGTTCCTGACTAACTTCATCCTCCTTGTCACTCTGTGTTTGTGTTCTGCAGCCGGAGGTGGATTTCTTTGGTCGAGCTGTTGCCCCCAAACCTCAGAGGCCGCAGTCGTCCTCAGACACAGGTACTGTGTGACTTTGGTGCAGCTTCTTTTTTTCTGAACCTCTTGAGAACACAGGCTCTTTAGGGAAAAATGCCTTAAGGCACATCAGGTCCGAACACACCAGAGGTGATTACTGACTGTGTTATGTAACGTTACTAATTTAGAGCCCCTGCGGCAGACTGTAGGCAGGAGCACTGCCACCTGCATTTTCCCACTATAAATGCTATAATGTCATATTTCTGTTACCAACATAAAATACTTGAAATGCCTGATATACAGCTCTACTCCTTTTATATTTGACAATAAATAGCCTTCATGTAAATTTATTTATGTAAATAAAATGTATAATACTGCCTACATAACTTAGTTTGCTACATTTCTTTAAAAGTCCTATAGTCACTCTAGCTTCAAAAACATCATAAACGTTTGGAGAGAAGTTACTGGGGCTCGGCCTCCCAGTGTCTTGGTGTCATTGAAAACAAAGATGACTGCTGTGTTCAAATGCGTCGCAGTTCCACACCCAAAATAGCAAATTTGCATAAACAATAGAGGTCTTGAAGAGAAGTGAAAAGCTTGTTTGTTATGTCCCCTCCAAAATGGCCACCTGAGATAAAATACTTTCAAAATAGTGTTTTCCACTTTGCATACAGCTTTGGAAAGGCATATTGCAGTTCCTCTGTGACTTCATATCATTTTTAGTAATTGCTTTTGTTTATATTTTCAGTATTTCTCATATACATTAAGTGTAAAAACCACAGCAACTTGCTCCTATCAGCGTGGAGGAAAAAGAGGTTTTACAAATATTCTGTGAAAGACCTCTTGTTTTAATTCTCTAAAGTTTAGGTAGGCGATAAATGCGATTGCTATTCAAACACAGGTACATTTTTATTCAATTGGTAACAGGCTCCAAGTCAGTGCTCAGTGGTCGTGGCAATTATAGGTGGACCCATTAAAGCTTTCTGAAAGCACTGCATTCCCAGAATTGATCAACATGGTAATCAGGGTGGGAACGCAGAACTGTGGCTGTTTTTAGGTCAAAGCAGGAACGGTGACAGGGTTCTGCGGACTAAAACAGGCACAGCTCTACATCCTGTGTCCTGATTACTTGGTTGATTACTTCACCAAATTTGCACCATAAGATAATTTGCTTTCCTGTTAATTCTGACAAACACTCCATACTTGCATAGAAATAGAAATATAGATCTGCAATTTTCAAGTGACACCCTATTGTGAAACATGACGCTGCCACAATGTGAGAGTGAACTTTCAAAACCCAAAGGTGTTCAGGCTTTCTAATCGCATGAGAGTAATTCACTAGAGCCATATCGATTAGTTGATCAAATGAATCAGTAACAATTTTGATAATCTCTTCACACTTCAAGCAAAAATGCCAGAAACTCACTGGTTCCAGCTTCTATAATAGTCTAATACTCTTCTGTGATAATAAACTAAATATTTTTTTGGATTCAGATAAAACAAGCAATTTGAAGACATGACATTGGGCTTTGGAAAATTGTGATTTTATGTTAATGCCGAAGTAATAGTTAGTTGCAGCCCTAGATTAGTCACAGGCATTTAACTTGTTTTCAATCATTTTGCTTTCAATTTACTATTAGATTAAGTGACTAATGTTTTGAGCAATTGTCCTGAGAACCAGCGGGTCCTCTTTCTTCTTTCAATCATCCCAGTAGTGTTTTTTATTCTTTTTTTTTTTAACCTAAAAATGCCCTTTTCCTCTGTGCGTAGGTGAGAAATGTCCAGTTCTGTCTATGGGAACGGCAGTGGGCAACAGTGATGTGTGGTTCCGCTTCAACGAGGGCATGTCCAACGCTGTCAGACGAAATGTCTACATCAGAGAACTACTGTAACCCCCGAAACACACACACACATATAACTGCTTCAGTAACATCTGTATTTCTTTGTCCTGTGTTAAATCCGTCTGAATAAATCCAAAAATCCAGCTGTTAAATTCAAAACAGTCTTTTATTTTGATTGACAGTGTAAAGAGCCAATAAAAACATGTTGTTGTTGAACATTTCCCAGCAGTCCCATCAAAACAAACTCTAGAAAGCTACTCAGTGCTGTACACTCACACAGTAGTCTTCACATAAATTAAAAAGCATTCAGGAGTCTCCCAATAAATAAACATGGTAACAGCAATAGTGTGTGTGAGAGAGAGAGTTAGTTCAGCATGAAGGAGTATGGGAGTGCATGATTATGTCGTTTTTATGCATTTGTGACAGTGTGTGTGTGTGTGTATGTGTGTGTGACCATTAGAGGATCACACACTTGCCCTTCTCTACCCAGGGGTTGGCTCTCATCAGCTCAGGGTTCAGAAATGGATCTTCACAAACACAACCCTCGATCCACTTCACCAGCCTGCCAAAAAAAATAACAATACACACACCGTCAGCATGAATCTGATATGCGATACTTAAGAGAGAGAGAGAGAGAGAGAGAGAGTGTGTGTGTGCGTGCGTGCGTGTGGACAATACACACTCGGTGACAGTGATGGAGGATTTCTCTCTGTTGATTGCCAGCTGATACTGAAGGCTTTCCACTTCTCTCCTCATCTGTGGGACGTCTAACTCCTCCATGATGCTTCTGCTGTTCGGACACACAGAACAGATTGAAGCTCGAGCTGATTTAAGAGTTCGGGCACACAAGCGTCACATCAAAACTTGGTGGAAATAAAAATCAGACGTTTTGTTGTGAAAAGTGACACTGAGTTCTGCGGTCGAGTTCAGCAGCAGTAACATCTTTTAATTAGTGCATTCGACAGAAATTTTGCTTTCTCTTGAGTAGATACGTGACTTAAGTTTCACTTTTGGAAAGACGAAAATAGAGCAGAATAAACTGCAGTTTTTATTGCACAATCAGGATGTCAATATACTTCAGTGGTTCCAAACCTTTTTGGCTTGTGACTCTTTAAAACAAAACTGTATTTTCTTCTTGTATCTGCAAATGTCTACTGGATGTGACCACTTCACGCTGATTTCTCTTCACTTTATTTGAATAAGTTTAAGATGTAAAATAAGAATAAGCAGATGAAAAGTTAGTCTGAAAAATGCTTGTTTCAATGACCGTGTGAAGCGGAAATATTTTTTTGTTTTCCTCTCTTGTTAGGTCATATTTGTGACCCCTTGGTGGGAACAGCTGCTCTCTTTGATAGATTTGACAATATCTGAGAAAACCTTATAGACCAGATGGTTGCCTCCTTGGAGACCTTATTAGGACATAAATGTATAAATATAATAATAGTTACTGTCAACATGATATGTTGACCCATTAATTGAGACCACATCTAACTTGCTGTGAGTAGTTCACAAAAAAGCAATCTTAACCACTCATGTAAAGCATCAGTGCTTCCACTAGTGAAGGACATTCTCTTATTTTTTCTTCCATAGCTGAGCCCAGTAGCTTTTGGCAAACTATATTCAAAAATTAATACATATGTCAATTTATTTGGGGACTATTTTCACATGTGGATGTTCTGTTATTGGTGCTCCATTATTTAACGACAGCAGGTTGGTGTATGTGTGATTGACTCAAAATAAACAACCCATGATCATCGCAATGAAGGAACATGTCAGCCCATGTAACGGTGTGAAATTTAGTAAAGTAATAGGACACAAGTGTTAAGCAGCAATGTATTGAAGCATCAAAAGTAAAAATACTCATTGAGAAGAGTATTAGCGTATTATACGGTATGTCAAAGGTTGTCGTTGGTCCCCTTGGAAGTTAAGTCAAACCGCTTTTTTATGCTTTTGTTAGTTTTATCTATAGCACTGAAGCCTATTACAGGAGCATATAATATGTGCCATATGTAAAGTATTTATATATGCATAAATATACACTCGGTTGCTAGTTTATTAGGTTAGCTAAAACTAATGTAGTCTAATACAACATTCCTGCAATAAATCCTACCTTCATGCAGTTTAAATTGCATTATACAGACAGGTGTTTCTATCATTTTGCCCTCCTATCAATGAGGGCAAGCTAAACAACACACTCACCTCTCTGTAAAATGCAAAACAGCTGAACAGCACTACATTCTCGAAAATGATCATAGTGTTGAATCAACTTCTCTCTAAACCAGCTTCAACAAAAACTGAACCTTCATGAAGGGAGGATTTATTGCAGGACTGTAGTATTACACTGCTTTAGTTTTTGCTGGGTGTACCTAATAAACTGGCAGCCGAGTGGATACTGACTGTATTTTTGCAGAGTGACTAGTTACTGTCATAAATGTATTGTAGTATCAAGTTGCACCATGTCAAAGGTATTTGTACTCTACTGAAGTACAGTAGCTACTCGAGGAAATCCAGTTTGTTTTTACATCGCTGGCTCCTTCAGTAACTTCGGTCACTTCAGTGCGCCGGCTGCATTTGCTGGCTTTTATTTCTATTTCTTTTAAATTCTGCCCCACCCTGCCACAGCAGGAAGCGAGTGAGGGCCCAGATGAGAGTTCAGGCCGACCATGGATCAGTTTAGTCCTCCCTATTGGGAACTGCCTCCCTCCTCCTCCCCCACCCCCTCCTCCCCCCCCCCCACCACCTCCTCCCCCCTCATCCTCTTCATCGTTTTAATGGATCTAAGTAAGTCGCCTGCACGGTGCCTGTTTCCTCCACCAGCATCCATCCTGCTGGAGCCAGCTGTTCCGTGAAAATGCCTTCATCATTTAATTATATGGTCATCTAAATGCGTTACAGTGACATCAGTCTCTATCACTCAGCAATCAGGGACATTTCAGGCTACTGATGACACATTTACAGTAAATTAAATCGCATTTGACATAAACATCAGTGTGTAGGAGGATAATGCCGAGTATAGCTGGTCATTGTGTACCTAAAACATCCAAACAGCAGTTCAAACGCAGATGTATCGTGATTAGATGTGGATGGAAACGCATTAAACCCACCCCCCGCACAAACAACCGCTCTTACCGTCAGGCCTACCGGAGAGGACCGCTGGTCGATTTTGTGTGCAGCCGGCTGGTGGAGAATGCAAACGGGGCTTTGACAGCGACAATAACAGCTGAGAGTCGGCGGAGTTTCCCTGGCAGAGGAGTCCGGCTTCAGTGCAGGAGGAGGAGGAAGAGGAGGAGGGAGGAGGCTGCGTGTGTGTGTGTCGGCAGTCCGCTGCGCAGGGCACTCCCCTGCGCTCCTCTCTGGTAGCGACTGGATGCGGGATGCGCAGGGCGGAGAAAGGAGCCGCGCCGCCTGGTTTGACAGTCAAACGAGGGCTGGAGCTGAGGACGCACCTGTATGGAAATCCGGACACGCGCCGAGGCTGAGCAGAGGCAGGAAACACGCAAATGAGGACGGGCTCCGAAGGGAAAACAGCCCGGGAATTAATTTTAATTTCTGGTCACATGACCAGAGCCAATGTCGGTTTGTGTGTTTAGATTCTCCAGAGATCCCCAAGTAAAACGAAGAAATGTGAGGTTGAAGACCAAACATGTCCACAATGATACTCCAGTTTATATGGTTTTGGTTTCTAGATGACTTATTTTTCGTCAGACCACTAAGTCAAACTTTATGGGATCCAACATTTATATTGCATCCGCTTTAGCACTGAGCAGTATAAACTACACATGGTGCCTGCTTCTTCCTTCTTCCTATTGTTTTGGTTATTCTGTGGGTCAGGGTTTCAACCCCGTTTCAAAAGTCAGCAAGTGTGTCAAAATACAGGACTGGAACTCACTTTTCCTGGCAAACTGGCTAGTGTTTTATAATAGGGCCAAATAAAAAAACCCAAAAACAAAACCTTTAAGTTGTCCTATGAACCTCCAATTTCAATTATGACCATTTGAGAAACAATTCTTCAGTTACATATGAATAGTATGTAAGCACATCTTTTCAGCTTAAACTTACACTTAATTTCACATCTAAAAAGGAAGGGGAATGTCTTCTGATGTGGTGAACATCAACTCTAAGCCACTGGTGAAGTTCAAATATAAAAACTTATTAAAAATCAAATTGACATGCAGGTCTGTGGCCAGCTGGATCAAAATTTGGTGCCAAAGTTATTTTATGGTTGGCATGCTAGACTATTGGGCCAAAAGTACTACGGTTTTCTTGAATCACAACAGATCATTCAGAAAATGTTTCCAACTCAGTTACTGTTTATTCGACAAATACAAGTCAACAGTTTGATGCAATAGCTTCAATATTAAACCATATTACACACTGTAGTGTCTTCATTCAGGCTTGTTCCTTTAGAACAACAACAGCTTTCTGGTCAGTGGTGACATTGGGGGAAAAAAAAAAAAAAAAATTGGTGTTTGGGCACCTGAAAGAGACAAATGCAGATTAGACTAAAACAATCTGTGACAAACAGAAATATATCCTCTGTAGCCTCAGGTTAAGAGTTGGAATCAGGAGCAAATAGCTCTCATACGAGGTGTCAGAAAATGATTATTTGTCATCATTGGCTGTATCACACATGTGCAACACACATGCACAGACTTACCTTTAAAATAAAAACAAGATCACCAGCATCATCATGAAGAGGCACTTTCCCCATCGTTGTGTCATGAATCAACCTGTAAGCGAGAGTAGCTCGTTTTAATTCACATAAAGAAAACAACGTGTACCCACATTTACTGTTGGAGCCTCAGAAAAAAGTTAGAATCAGGAGCTGGAGTTCAGCTCTCATAGTAGGTGTCAGAAAAGTTTTGATTTTTGTCATCACTGGCTACAAGTCCTCAAATGTAAGTCACTTTGGATAAAAGCATCTGCCAAATGAGTAAATGTAAAATTATTCAAATGCCAACGTGGTGCAGAAACTCACCAGCTCTCAAATCCGGCAAAGGTCCTGGTCAATAAGAACTTCGATCTCAGGACCTTGGATCTTTGTTCAGAAGCTCTGAAGTTTTCAGTCTTCGCATTCTTACCCCAACAGTCCGAACTGTTAAGAGAAAGTGGAAACTTAAGGAAGTGTCACAGTTTGAGGTGAAGACTACACAATACACTTCAGAAGCCTCAGGGGGAAAAAGTTAGAATCAGGAGCTGGAGTTCAGCTCTCATAGTAGGTGTCAGAAAAGTAATTTGATTTGTCATCACCGGCTACAAGTTACTCAAATGCCAACATGCTGCAGAAACTCACCAGCTCTCAAATCCAGCGAGGTCCTTGTCAATAAGAACTTCGATCTCAGGACATTTGTGTAGCCAGTTCTGAGTTTCAGTCTTCTCATTCTTAAAGAGAAAGTGGAGAAATTAAAAGAAAAAAAAAAGTTAAAGAAAAGTCACAATTTTGGAGGTGAAGACTACACTAATGGGGTGGGGGGGGGGAGCCTCAGAAAAAAGTTAGAATCAGGAGCTGGAGTTCAGCTCTCATAGTAGGTGTCAGAAAAGTTTATTTTAAGTATGTCATCATAGGCTGAAACAGTTTCACATGCTTAAATATGAACTCACACATGGCAAGGCATTCAACTTTGATCCCAGTGCTCACCCTCAAGTGTTGGGAGATTTAATTCAGGTAGCTCCCGGGCTCCTCTGTGTACCAGCTTCAGCTGTATATGTAAAGTGGATTAAAAAAAAAAAAGTAACCACGTTGAATATTTAGGCATACCACCTTCATATCCTTTATTTGTTCATATTTCAGTAACTCGCCTCTTGTTTTTTACCCGTGGTCGCCACCCGCAAAACACATTAAGTTTCTTCATCTCAACTGCCTTGAAAGTCATCCAGGTGCCGACGCCAGCCTCCATGTAACTTACTGAAAAAGAGAAAAGGTCAGCTGAGGAATAAATATTAGATCTTGAACACAAGTTTAATTAGCTGGACCTTTGAGATTTTACGTCTACTTAACTACATACGGGAACCAAGTTAGGGCTGAAAATGTGAATGAAGATCTAACTTCGCATAGACTTGTTTTGTAGGTCAATGTAAGAAAGAGTACATTACTTTTGACTGTTTCAGAAGAGGAAACACGGCGTGGTGATCCGTTTGGTCTCTGGCCCGTGCAGAACAGCCACGTGTTGGTGACCAGACCAACGTGGTATTAAGTTGGTTCACAATAGCGTTAATACTCACATGTTTGACTTTTCTCTGGTAACCGATTAGTCTTCTTCCAGAGACACCGAACCGCCCGGTTCATCTCTGTTGCCGTGAGGTAAAGTTAAAGATAAAACGGGGTTTCGTCTCTCCTGCCATGCTGCCAGAACTAAGTGACTGCACCAGAGGTTAATATAAACCGCTTCCGTCCAACGGGAACCCGAAGCCTCTCCCCTTCCTGGGCTGGCTAGCTACATACAAAGCTGGCTAGTTTCGTTTGTCGGACTTTCTGAAAAGTGATTATGGGATTATCTGGCTATATTATATGCGTATCGGTCCCCCATTAATGTACTGGACAATGCTATCTGAACAACGAGTCGTTTTAACTAAGATAAAAACAGCACGATGCAGAAGCCGCCTTCTTCTTCAATTCGGCTGACTCGACGCATCGATGGCGTTTTGCTGCCCTCCACTGTTCGGCTGTCGTTCTTCTTCTTTTGGTTTATGGCGGTTGACATCCAAAATGTTGCACTACCGCCACCTACTGGATGAAATAGTTTCTCCAGTGCAATAAATTTACAGTGCCCACCTTACATTGTGCTGACCCCGCGTGGTGATTTCCCGCACAGTGAAGGCACTTTGCTTCTTCTTGCTTCTCTTCACAGTCCTCTCTTTCACATTTGTTCTCCCCACATCTCCCGGATCTTCTGACTCCTCTACATACTGCAGCCACATGTCCATATTCCTGACAACTGAAGCATCTTAATGGAGCTCTTTGATAAGGCCTCACCCTGTAACATATGTAATCTAAATATACCCTCTCTGGCAAATCTCCCTCAAAAGTCAAACACACAGAATTACTTTGCTCCATTTCTCCTTGTTGGAATCTTGTAAGTCTTCTCGCCTCACACTCGCCTTCAATACCGTGAAATTCCTCATCTTCCACTGACAGCGGTACGCCGCTTATCACTCCTTTCTTTTTGATTTCAGAACCAAGTGGGAAGCATTTCAAACTGCTATAATCTCACCGTGATATGGTGCAGAGTCTTGAAATCAGGATGGTTCTGGTATCCTTAGCAATATTTGGGGTTTAACAAATGTCTATGTAACGTTACATATTGCCCTACTTACTCATTTCTATACATTTCATGAAAAATGTCTGAAAAATGACAAAAACCATGGTTATTAGAGAGTTGCTTGTGATAAAGGTAACCCACTGGAGTCAGGGTGTTTTACTAGGGATGTGTTATTCTAATAGGCTTTGTACTGCAAAACATATACAAGTCTGCTGGATATGAAACATTATGATGACACTTTCTGTCTTTGTGCTTTACTTCTGCATCATAGACAGTAATAATTATTTGTAAACCATCCAGTAACTGCTCATGCATTGTCTTAAAAAGAAATGTGGATACCCCTGCCCACTTTTGATCTGTGGCTTTTTTTGTGTTTTTTTGGGTTAGGCCCTTTAGTTCCAGCTGAGATAAATCTGCTGCAGCATACAATGATATTTCAGACATTACAGAAGCAAGGATTTTAGAAATACTGATGTCCAGTAGAGATTATAGCCACCAACCAAACCCTATACAATTTTCGGAGCATTTAAAAAGCCAGTAAATGTATTTTTCTTTCCAATTATGTTTTCTGTAAATGCTATCTCTGTACACAATAGTCTAATAGGGGTGGTGGTGGCGCATAGATAAGATGCTTGCCTTTGGTGTGGGAGACCTTCAATTCCCGCTGTGAAACATCCACCATTGTGTCCCTGAGCAAGACACTTAACCCCTAGTTGCTCCAGAGGCGTGCGACCTCTGACATGTATAGCAATTGTAAGTCGCTTTGGATAAAAGCGTCAGCTAAATGAATAAATGTAAATATTGTATTTATACTAAACTGGAAACATCAAATTGCCATGGTTTGTGCTGGGCTCTGCAGCGGGTGATGTAAAATGCCCAGAACTCCTCTGCCGAGCATCACTGAGGTGCCTGCATGGTGCCCAGAGAATAACAATACCCACCCAGCCACAGCTTATTCACCCTGCTGCCGACTGGCAAGAGAAATATCCACTCCCATATCACTGCGCTCCAGAGCAGCTTCTTTTCCCAGGCTGTGAGACTTTTAAATTTCTCTGAACTCCATCAAAATGATTAGTTTTTTGTTATGTTTTACTCTGTGTTGTTTGTGAATGGGTAGCATAAAGGGACAGCAACCGTAAATATGGTATTACAAACTTGGATACCATTTCTCTATACTTCCATGTATGTAATTCTAGTAAAAAACTCCCTTTTAATTTATTACTTTTTTTGCCAAAAACTGTCTAACACTATAGTCTTGAAAAATCCCATTACATGTAATATATGTAGAATGTAAAATCCTTGACATGACCCTGCTCTATGCAATGGTAGCCACAGCCCTGAAAGTGGCATCCCAGATTTGTAGTTATAGTCTGGGGAAGGCCTTATTGCCCAACATCACCAAAGCTATTGTGGGTAAGTGGAAGCAAATCCCCGCAGACAGGTTCCAAAATGCTATGGAAAGCCCTCCCAGAAGAGCGGAGGAGTGTCATTCATAAAAAACTGGGTTGCTGAAGAGGAAGAGTTAATAATTTCTGACTGTTCCTGCGCAAATGCGATATAAAAGAACCACAGTTAAAGAGTCATGTAAGGTTTAATTTATACATTTATTCTGATCACAGCTGTACAGGAATGCATCGTCACAGCAGAAAACACAACCTAAACCCAACCATGGCACAACAGCCGTCAAACACATCCAGAACTCAACCATAAATGTACAGGCTCAATCAGCTCACCTCAATTCAATGTCTATAATTATCATCATTATTATTGTTATTCACATAGAACCATCTGTCTCTCAAATATATCTTTGTTTTCAAAGAGCATAAAAATACAAGTGGACTCTTCATTGGGATGAACACTGGTGGTTGATCCTCTGTCTGGCCTACATGGGGGACCACTGAAAACTGGGGAGCCGAGGAGGAGCAGAGCCAATTTTTCACAGCTTACAGGAGGGCGCTTATATGGGCTCGTACAAGCCTTCTCAATGGTTACAGGAGGACTGCAGACAGGGTGATTGACTTTAGGGATCAGGACTTCAGGGATATAGGACTCACAAATCAACCTATAAGCTACTTTTGACATCACACACACACACACACACACACACGCACACACACACACACACATAAGGAGTTTATAAGGAACCAGAAAAAAAACCCATAAAACATTTTATGAGTGGAAAACAAGAAAAAATTTTAAATATATGAAAGAACACTACCAAGGCACAGAGAGATGCAGAGATAACAAAAAGGACACAGAGGGAGATAAAAAGGGGGAAAGACAAGATGGAAGGTAGGCAGATTAGAGGCAGTTTACTAACCAACACTAGAGGGAGCTCTAACAGCTCAAATACCAAGGTATATTATAAACTCTATGTTTACTGGATGTATACTATATAAAGCATTGAAATATAGGATTATCTTTTAAAAACACTGTTCACTGCAGCAGGACAAAGGGTTACACCGCATGAGTGTGCTTGTATATATGTGTCTTTGCATGTAAATGTGTGTATGTATTGTGTAGATTCATTCAAGCAAACCTCCATAGATGGAGCTAAACACCACACAAAGCGAACACCAGCGAGCTCACAACCGATGTGATGTGAATCTGCGTGTGTGTATTTTTGTGTGTTCTAGTGTCTCAAAATTCATGGACACACATCTATTATCGTCGCTCTGATCATTAGAATAACTACTGTACGAGTGGGAGGACATTGACATGAGCATCAGCAGGGACTACACACACTCGTAACGACAACAACGGCAACAATACCACAGCAACAACAACAGCACATGAAGAGAGACAACACACAAGTCAGGGAGTCCGGCTAACCCAATCCTCCACTCATACAGAAGAGAAATTGAGGCCCCGATTCATTGGAAAAATGCACCTTTGACATCGCAGGAGTGAGACAGACTCAGAAAGCAGCCTGTCTTTCCATGTGCTTTTAAAAATTCTCTCCGGTATCTTATCTGTATGCATCTTTTCTATATATCTAGATGTCTATCTTCCCGTCAGTCAGCCAGTTTATGTGCTTATTTTTGCAAGCAATATGCTTATCGTCTGTCTCCCTGTCTGACTGAGTTACCATCTCTGTCCTAGCCAGAGTCTGTAGAGATAAAGGATGAGGAAATGATTGTGCTTCTCGATCCACGCACCGATGAGGCTGGGCGGCGGCGACTCGCTTGGGCTGCAGAGGTCAGAGGTTGTGTGGGAGCGGCCTCCTCGCATCGGGAGGCGAACTAGAGCTACCGCACCAGACGAGGAGGACTCCCTCCTCAAAGTACTGTACAAGGCTACATGAGAAGCGCTCACGAGGAGGGACACACGCCAAGCACACCGCACACGCTCTCAGAGCGCCAGCATCGAGCCTTGGGAGAGCTTTCTTGATACCTACACATGATGGGGGGAGAGGGAGAGGGCTTGCAGGGAGTGAGGCGTGGGCAGGAGATCAGTCGAGCATTGCATCCAATTGGTCTGCCAAGTCGTCAAAACTGCTGCCGATGTCGCAAGATGGAGACTGTTGTCTTCTTGCTGGAAAGAGAGCTGGGAGATGGATAGCAAAAAAGGAAGATGTTAGCTGATAATGAGGCAGACAGCACAGTCACAGTAGTGGATCAGAGGTGTGAAGGGGAGGGTATTTGGTATTTTTCCACATTGTTAATTAGCATTTTAAAGATCTCTTTAATGATAACTGCAATGCTCCTCAACATAGATACAGGATTTCCTGGATACTAACAATACTTCAGACCT
>NW_024041072.1:0-13112 GCF_014851395.1 Micropterus salmoides
TTGGGACATGCAGCAATCAAGACTGATGCTAAAATGACCCGCATATACGGGTCATAATGTGGGATTTTACACTATGACTGCCAGGGAGAAACATGAGACTCACAAGTCACAACGGTACCTGGTTCCCATGAGTCAAACCAAGGACAAAAAGCCCCAGGCGAATCTGTCACAATGCACCCATTACCCACCCAGTTGCATTTTTGATGTATAAGTTTCTAAAGAGCCGAGCATGAAACGCCCCTTTGTGCGGAACAAAGTTTTAGAGTGAACAGTGGCATTATCTCTGGTGGGTATTCCCCTTGAGTCAGGGGATGCCACATAAGCACATCACAGACAAGCACACACACACACACACAAACACACACACACACCCACACACACAGGCTAAAAGATGAACACACAAGGGCCATTCAATTTGATGCATGCACAGAGTATCTCTACACTTCAGGTTTAATGTACTCTCTCACTCGCGCGCGCGCGCACACACACACACACACACTTTTTCTCTCCCCTCCACTCTTGTGACAGAATATGCCCTTTGTTCATGTTCTTTGAGGGAGTGGTGGGAAGCTGGGCTGCTGGGACTCTGGGAAAGGACATGAATAAACGGACTGTCCTTCGTAGCAAGCATGAGGAGCAGCCAAACACCCCAAGCAGGAGATCCTACATCCATTATCAAAGGCCCTTTTGAAAAGGCTGCAGCTACTACTATGGCACGTTTGAAGTGGTAGTTCACACGCATGTCCAAGCCCACATGTATTTGCGCAGACATGTGGTGAATGCATGCTCAGAAATGCACAGGCCAGTACTATACAGACAGACACATCCCTTTATGTCTCAGATCCAGCATAAAAGCCTCATCTGTCCATCCAAACTACAGCAAACCAAATGGAAAGTAGCCTACCAAAGACCTCTGCCATGGAGGGATATTGAAAAGGGGTCTTTCAGGACAGTAAAGTCATATTTGATTCAAATGCTGCTGCTTTTTAGAAAGTGCTGTCTTGTATCCCTTAAAATAAATTTATCACTTGAACCATCTGCCCACTTGGCATTAATTGCTTCAAGTGATAGACTAAATTGTGTATAGCTACAAAATGGATGAGAATATAAAGAACATGTTCTCATTCATTTTCCCAGAGCCCAAGGCCTGTTTTTTTTCCACACCAGTGGCTAGAATTGGGCTGTTAGTCTTAACATACCAATGACGCTGAGTAGCATGTTGGAATTGTCGATGCCATTACTCCCCATTAATACCGATGTGTTCCTGCTCCACATCCGCATCACACATGGGACAGTAAAGCTCCTCCACAGGTACAATGGTTTTGGCATACTTCAGGTTATAGCCATCTTGGGAGATTGTCTGTGACACAGTGCCTCTGTGGTGCTATGAAACCATGATTACGTTACTGTAATCAAGGACACTACAGGCCCACAGATACTAAGTAGGTTACGCTTCACAAAGAAACAGCAATTGATCTTTTTAGTTAAAGGTTAAAACTGAAAGTACAAGCTGATATAGAAATATAGCACAAAATAATAATATACACTTTGTAAACACATCAACTGAACAATTTCCTTTGCTTTCAATTGAATTAAAATGATTTATCAAAGATTCATAGCACCTGTGACTAAAAAATAATAATCTAGGGTTACCTTAGACAATGTTTAATTTATATACTTATCTTCTAGAATGGTCTTATTACTATTTGTGACCACAAAGAGCCTATCTCAAAGACAGAACGATTGGATCACAGGGCCTAATCTGGGTTCTCTTGTGTCTGGATTTGGGATTTGTTCACGATCACAACTATTGATCGAATGTCCTAGACCATAAGAGAAACAAGGTGAATCCTAAAAGCTGAGTTGGGAATTGATCAGCAACACACACTCCTTGTACCTACAAGGAGGGGATGAAAGGGTTTAACCATTATTGCTGTTGAGCATTCTCTGCTTTTTAAATTCACTTTTAAGTTTCCATTAACCACATCTACTGTATGGCTTTTTTATTGAGGGGATTGACTTCTGTGCTTGCATTAAAAATCCCACCAAGTGGAGCTTACATTAAGTGCTATTTTCATTCGAGAAGTTGCCGTGTCATAGTTTTTCTCCAAGGCCTTTTCCCAATAATCTCATCTTGTAAGTATCGCTGGCTGGCAACTTTTCTCCAAGACACCTTGAAGAGTGCAGCTGCCTCAAGTATGCTTCTAATAGCCAGCAGACTTATAAATCACGTAACTAACAAGCCTCTCTGTTACTAATCTGGAGTATAAAGTTCCTTCTGGTGAGTCATCATTGACTAAAATAAAATCAATTACTGATTTTTCGTCTTTCTGTGGAGAGTGGCTAAGCCGTTCCTCTGTTGTTGTGTCAGTTCTAGTAGCCTTGTTGTGGGCTTAATGGGCACCATCAGTCTACACACACATGCAAACACAGACAACTCTCTTGACTATGAAGTGCTCTAATTAGTGTGGATAAATTGGAGTTGATAACAGTGTGCTTTTTAAAGCTAATAGAGCATCCTCTGCAATTGATCTGTTAGCTCTGTTTGAGAAAAGGTCACTGACAGGCAAACCCAACACTTTTGGCAAGTACAGTATGGATGACCAGTTTGTTGTGAAATGACATGATACTATGGGAATCAGCAGGTCAATCACAAACTGTGCACAACATACGTATATGATATACAGCAGTTTAGTAACTTTTTTTGGTAACATTCCCTTATTCACTATAAAGATAATTCTATGTAGACTATAGAACTGTATGTTGGTTAGTGGCATATAGTTAGTGATTGTTGTTTACTATGTAGCATTGTGCAACACAACCTCATTTATTTACGGCTGGAATTAAATACATACATGGGAATGCATTTTAAGAGGTCATATTATGCTCATTTTCAGGTTCATAATTTTATTAAGTTGTTGAACCAGAATAGTTTTAAATGGTTTCATTTTCAAAAACACCATATACTGCACATTGCTGCAGCACCTCTTTTCACCCCTGTGTATTGAACGCTCCGTTTTAGCTACCGAGTGAGGCATCTCACTTCTATGAAATCTTTGTTGGGAGATGTACATGCGCAGCACCTAGGTAAGGACTGCTAGCCAATCAGAAGAGTGAGTAGGGCGGTTCCTGAGAAGCAAGGTAGTGTGATCCGAAACAAAGCCGCTTCGGTAACCACATGGCTTCGGTTCAGCCTACATGATCCCTAAACACAGGCAGAACAACCCAAACCGCTTCACAACCTAGACTGGAGCAAACTTTTCAGAGTGGTAAGTTATTAATTTGTAACAAATTTATCTTTCAAATGTAACATTTTAACTGTGCACTGTTCGGTAGGGAGGGTGGGGGTGAGGGAAGGCAGCGGGCAGACGTGTGGTCACTGTGTGTGCTGCAGCTTAGCGTGCCACACTAGGCGCTAGTTGAGCAATAGTGACGCAGATAGTTTACAGAAGTAAATGCTGGACTACAATCGAGCTGTTTTCAGACAGTTCAGGAGCAGTGTTTTCTGTGGGAGATGGTAACTCCCTTTGGGGTGGATTTTGGCTTTTTCACTTTGAAAAACTATTACATGCACAAAAAAACATATACAGTATATCACAAAACTGAGTACACCCCTCAGCTCGGCGGTCGCCAGTCGTTATGTGTGAACTATTCAATGATGCATAACAACGGCTTCCCGACACATTTCTGACACATCGCCAACGTCTGCCAGATATCTAGCATGCCAAATATCTGGGGGAGTCGGCCAACTCGACATCCACATCCAGCCAATGAGAGCAGGTAGCTGGCAGAGCAGGCAGCTACTTTTTCACTGCAAAAAACAACCTTTTTACTCCCCTCCAGCTCTCTCTGTAGCTCAGACGATCCCTGCTACCTGCATGTGCTAATCCACTCTTTCACCCAGATTCTATGTCTTTATAATTGCTATCTTTATAATAACAAAACACAGCTGTTTTGTCTGTAGGTCGCGTCATTTCCCGTTTCACATTTCATGTGTGTTTTCTTGACCAAATGTGGTTTGGAGACCAGTGTCTGGTGACACAGTCGCTGTCAGCTCGTGTAGTGTGTGACCCCCTGTCACCGATCAGTCGCGTAATGTGAACGCCACAATGACTTCAAGACTCCCATCACTCAACGGCAAGTTGTGTAGTGTGAATGGTACGGCCAACGGCCGACGCTGAAAGTCATGTAGTCTGCACTGGCCTTCAGTTTCAGGGTCTTGGCAATCTTCTTATAGCCTAGGAAATCTTGACGTAGAGTAACAACTCTTTTTTTCAGATCCTCAAAGAGTTCTTTGCCATGAGGTGCCATGTTGAACTTCCAGTGACCAGTATGAGGGAGTGTGAGAGCAATGACACCAAATTTAACTCCCCATTCACACCTGAGACTTTGTAACACTAACGAGTCACATGACACCCGGGTGGGAAAACAGCTAACTGGGCCCAATTTGGAATTTTCACTTAGGGGTGTACTCAGTTTTGTTGTCAGCGGTTTTGACATTAATGGCTGTGTGATGTGTATTTTGAGGGGACAGCAAATTTACACTGTTATGAAAGCTGTACACTCACTACTTTACATTGTTGCAAAGTGTCATTTCTTCAGTGTCACATTATCAAATATTTACAAAAGATATTATCAAATATTTACACAAATGTGAGGGGTGTACTCACTTTTGTGAGATACTGTATAACACAATAAAGGAAAGGGAAAAAGCCTAAAAGCATACTATGACCTCTTTAATAGTTGTCATGGCATTTCACAGAAAGGAAAAGTCAACCATCTGGTGGCGCTAGAGAAAAAGGTCAGGGGATCGCCAAAGTCAGTAGGCTGCCTCTTTTGAGATAGCATGAGTGTCTTTCAAATTTTCATGCTGACCAAAATGGCCTACAGCCACACTGCTACACACTAGAAATGACAGACAATTTTCTCTTGAGATGTTGAATGCAAAACATATTTTGCAATACACAGGCAGTGTGCTGTCAGACATAGTTACGTCACAGGAAACATGTTTGAGATCCATATGTCAGCTGTTAAATTTACCAACATTTTCCAAGTGTTTTGAAAAGAATCCACTAACTAAAGTGAACAGATGTGGGCCAGCTGTTTCCTGTTGGTTTGGCAGCGTGTAGCGAGGCTTCAGATGTTCAATTAAGAGTTGAAACACAATGTTTTCAACCACGGAAAAGGGTCATCCACAATAAATTTCACAATTTTCTGTGTTATCAATTTTGTTCTATTGCTATCTGGAGGAAAATGCTCTCACACATCTTCAATGGTTCCAATAGTGTTGGATCTGCATCACGCTTGTTGCTTTAACTTTGTCATATTCCATGATATTTATGTGTTTTATCAAGTTTGTGGTGCTGAAACCTTAAACACTCCTTCTCCCAGAAAGAAAATTTGCTTCATCACTTATTTAACAGAAAATACAGTCACACAGCTGACATGATATCTGACATATTTGTGGCTAGACCGATGCAGAGTACCTGACTGGCACATCCTTAGTTGCAGGTATCGTAATGATCTTGTCGGGTGCAAAACAAAAAACATCCTGCCAAAAAACATTATTGAGGTTGTCAAGGACTATACTACCTAACTCATACCTCATTGATGGTGATGAAAAAAATGCAGTCCCTGCACAAAAGAGGATAAGCAATACAATAGCAATTGGACCTTTAGCAAAACGATACCATGCTTTTCCCGCAGTCGTGGCCTTAATGAATGTTTCCTTTAAAGTGCACCACTTGCTATACCCCCCCCCCCCTGCAATGGATGAGGACAGTCCTGGGGATGAAAGTGAGATTTATATGTAAAAGAAAAGAAGAAAACACAGGAGAGAGCATAAGCATGAAGCATGAAGGAGAGGAGAGGGCATCCTCTGTGTGGACGAGGGGGCTAATCCCAAACATGGAGCAGATTAAGTGCATAACAATATGCACGTTTACGAGACACAGCCCTTAACCTTGGAAGAATATGCCTAAAGTGATCAATAGCAGACACAAACACTGATTCTGTCCTGAGAAACATACGCACACAACCTTAGGTTTGGTAATATCATACCCGGGTTAAACATCCATTTGTAAAATATTGCCTACATTTTACAGAACTAAACCAGCAAATCAGCGATGCGGTTATGCTCACAGAGTAAATCAAATACAGAAACAAGGTGCTAGATTGGGAACAATGGCACCCCCCACCCACCCCCACCCACAGATGGTTACAGATTTTAATTTCCCTCTATAAAACATATGAAAATGCTTTCTAATTGTCCTTATTATGTGACACAACACAATCATTGTTATTTTGTCTGTGTATGAGAGAGAGAGAGAGAGAGAGAGAGAGAGAGAGAGAGAGAGAGAGAGAGAGAGAGGCACTAAGATTATATATCCATAGTGCCATCTAGTGCCTCCTGGAAAAACACACACATGATATTCCAACTGAGATTATGCCACAGACTGTAAACTGCCTTTAGAAACTGACATAGAATGGAGTCAATATCAATGGCAGCTATTCCCTTTAAAAGTCTTTATAGGGTACATTTCCTTGTTCCTACTGAGGAACTCTACTAAGGCTTTATGAGAGCTGACAGCAACCTTATAAAGGTATGAAACAAATATACACAGTACATGCAAAAATAAAGTGTATATACATAATACAAATGAGAAATGTTTTTTGATTCAAGTCAGGAGCAGAAAAACACTGGAGAATAGATATGGAGATAAGCTGTCATGAATTTAAAGAGGGAGAGCCATCGACAGTTCTCATAAGAGATTAACTATATATTAACAGAAATAATTAACAATATACCAGTAAAATTATTCATAACACAATTCATGAATCAATTCATAAGTAACTCCCTATGTCTGTAATTATTTTAACTGTGTGTGACAATGATGAATCTGCTGATAATTTATCATGATTAGTTATTATGGAAATTGTTTAAATATTAAAGAGTTTAGGCACAGACGTCCACTTGGATTTCGCCTTAAATGGAATCCCAGGAAAATTAGAAAAATGTGTAATCACATCCCACATTAGCTCATAAATGTGTACTTAATCTCTTAAAATACAGATGCCTTAATATATTAAGAGTAGCAAATGTAAAAACTTTCATAAACCAGATGTATGTTGCAGATTATGGAATCAACCAGTAACAGAAAGCAGCAAAACCTATTTGTGAAAATGTTATTTCATCGTATTGTCCTCTGTAATCATTGTTGTAACACCTTAATAGGAATAGGAATACTTCACAAGCATAGAAGAATCCCAGTTTTTGGACCCCATGATCTTGTGAAACAAGCCCCCCCACACACACACACGCCCACAAAGGCTTGTTGCAAACTACAGTGTTTACTAAACAGAAGAGTTACATAAACATGTCACCAATAGCAGTAAATGGAAAATACATAGTCCTGAAGAGCAGAGAAACTGATAAAAAGGGCTATGCTCTATTCCACAGCAATATTGAATAGCAGGGCTATAGGAGCTGTTGTTGCTGTTTGCTGCTGAAATTCAATATACTCTGGCTGACAGCAGCCATGTCCTGCGAAATCCATTATGAAACAGGCCTCTTCTTAGGAGTACAAAGGCCACAGCTTTGCATGTCTGTGTGTGTGTGTATACAGTGTAATTGCTGCTGAGCACACTGGGCTTATGGGGGCACCCACTGTGTACCAAACTGTCCCTTACCACCCCCACCCCCTGTTTTCCTATCAGTGTCATCCCGGCTAGTCTGCATCTCCCTCCATCTGTTTCATCTCTTCGCTATCCTCCGGGCTGCACCACTCTCCCATGTCTACTACACTCTCCTTCATCAGTCCCTCCAGGATTCAACTTTAATGGCAGGACTGTTTTTAGCTAAATTAAATGCTTCATGCACATACTGTCTTTGACAAGTGTGAGAGTTAAATTATGTCTTATCTTTTTGGTATAAACATTGCTTCTTTATAGAATTGATTTTGGTGAATGTCATTTTCAATATTGGTAGGGCTGCGGCTAACGATGATTTTAGTATTCAAAGCTTCTATAGATTATTTCATTGATTAATTGATGCATTTAAGATGCATTTAAGAAGTACTTTTGCTTGGTCCCAACCGGTAACTGGATCAGCTGTGTGCATTGATAGATGATAGATATTTATTAGTCCTTTCGGAAATTCAAAGTGTGTCATACAGCAAACATCAGACCAACATCCAGACAACTGCTTTACCAACACAAACATCACCCGAGTGCTATACAAGTTATACTAATGTGCAGCTCTCCGACTCATGACTGTGACGTTAAAACCCAAACTCACGGCCCAACCAGGAGAACAACAAATGCACGTGTGTACATTTTCAGCTGAGGATTGTGGCTTACTTTGGCTAGCCTTCAACTAAACAATCAATCATGATTTCAGTTAAATGCTAAAGTTGCTGTTAATACCTTGTCTGTGGTCCACTGGCATAACACCGGGTGCTTTCTGATCAGGTGCTGTTGTGCTGTTGCGGTTAGGTGACATAAGTTTCGTTTTACGGTAGACGGACTGTAACATTACAGAGTTATTTTCTTTTAGCTTGAAATAATCAAACAGCGCCATCATAATCACGTCGTGTTAGACATGTATAGTTATATAGATTAAATGGAGCCTCGATGCAAAGAATTTGCATTGATGCATTTTATTAATTGATTTAATCGATGAATCGTTTCAGCCCTAAATATTGACCTTGAATATATACTTAAAGATAAGGAAAGGCAGGTGGCTAATCAATGGTCATCTATAGACAGTAGGTCAACCATGTCATGTAGACATTGCCACTACTGACATCAGCTAATTTTAGCCTCATCCTATTTAGGGGTTTAGTGGATATGATTCCTGCTTTTCACCACTAAACAAGTGAATTTATTTTTCCTGTGCAGGAGATATTTTAATTCTTTCAATTAGAATATCACTACCTTTTCCTGTAACAACATATTTCATGTATTCTGTTTTTGGGTACAAAGTCCTCTTTATAATGGAGTCTCTTCATTATGAGCTGGAATCCAAAATGGGTCACAGAGATGTTTTTGGTGGAATAAACCCTCCAATTTGATTCTCTAGCTTAAAAAAAAACTCCATTTGATTTGCAGAATTTTTAGTTTTTGCTACAAGCACCAATCCATTTTATGCTCTTTCTTTCCCCCGTTGTGCAGCTTCCTAGAGCATCTTGAAAGAGATTTCAAAAATGTCATTAATTATTAGCATCTCCCTTGTCAGCAGACTTCAGTGTGAGAGATGGAGAATGGATTTACATCTCGTGGGTTGGCAGTGATTGGTAAACATAAAAACGCTACCCTAGAAATATAAGAATAAAAGTAACTCATTACACCAGGGGATATTTAAAACCCAGTCATGGAAAAAAAGAGGCTGGTGAAGAAATGTGTGAAAACATTATCCGTCACATCAAACTTTCATACACCAAGGGAGGCTGCAAACAACTGCAAGCCATTACCGGAGAAGCAAATACTGGGAGGGAAATCTGTTTTGTTCCTTTCAAATTGATTCACCTTGATAAGTTTATTATAACAAGAAAGACATGCTATCATTTTAAAATGAAACCACATAAATACAAATACTCAGCACTGTCAATGTCTCATACTCTCTCATTGGATAACAGACACACATTCAACCTTCTTGTAGAGTGTATATGCTGTGTTTATTGTACAATCACTAAAAGATTCTTCCAGTTAGTCAACAGTCTTGCTGAGATTATTCAGTCTTGTTACTTGAGCACCTAGTTGGTTGGATAAGTATTGACAGCACACTCACTTACACAAGATAAGATTAATTGAGAAATTCTAATTTGGATAATACAGGTGACTTTGGAATGTGATCCCCATCCTTTACCTCAGGAATACAGCAGTTGCTAATTCTCTCCAGGTAGTTTTTTTTTTCAGCAGTGTTATCCCTATTGTTACCTAAGGTTAGCTAGCTAAAGCCGGTCCTCTTCTCTTTGATGTCTGCAGTTTTATGTAATGATGTTTACTTATTTATTTAATTTAGGCAAATGTCAGGGCCAGGTATGGTCACTTGCAAAATCCTCCTCAGTCCCTGATTAGTTTAACTTTAAAGGTTCAATGTTTCTACAATAGCCGAAATGGGAAAACTTCTCTACAGAGTGCGTTTTGTCACGATGTTGAATACTCACAAAGAAGAACAAGAAGAAGTAACGTTAGTACTAATAGCAGTAGTCGCCTGGTTTATTAGAAGTAAGAAAAGAAGAGAAATTTGGAATAATGGAGGAGCACACATTTATTTAGCACAGAATCTGACAGAGCGTGACGGCCACCTTACCTTCTCAAGCTCGCTTCTAAAGGGAGAGGTGACTGGTGCATTCATGTGATGTTGGAATTATAAGAATCTTTATTTTCCTCCTGAAATCTTAATTGCAAAAAGAGGAATACAGTTTACATGGGACATAAAGAAGTATACAGAACTTTAATTGTACAGAATCAAGTATTGCATATACATATTTTACAAACATGTAATCTATAATATAGTTATAACGGTTAGTTTGCTGTCCATGTCAAGTGAATTAGATGTCTGCGTGTTGTTTTATGCTCTGATGCTAATCCAACACATCTTTTTAGTAGAGTCCACGTTGACTCCACAGTCAAACTTCAGAGCACATGAACACACACTGAAGTCGGAAAAACTACTTCACAACTTGAGAAATGGGACTATCCAAGGAGCACGTGAATGCACCATGAGCCACTGATTGCAATTCGCAATCCTCACCACTACATGTCACAAAAACGTACACACTGAACCTTTAAGCTCAAAATCACCAAAAATGTTGAAAAATTGAATAAAGACTAAAGTGTATTTTTTGGCTAAATGGAAGTTATCACTATACATATTTATCACAGATGTAAAAGGTACACATGTACTTGATTACTATGTAAAGATGGAGTATAGCTACACAAAATGTGGTGCCATGCTCATTGTGCCATGCCAGTCAACATGTATGAAAAATCTGGAAATGCCCAATTTATTCTTATATTTTGGCTAAAATCCTATTTTGAGGTCACAGTGACCTTGACCCTTGACAACCAAATTCGAACCAGTTCATCCTTGTGTCCAAACAGATGTTCTCTCTCATGGCGTTCCTGAAACATCACGTTCATAATTTCAATTTATTGATGGATGGCATTTATGATTATGTTGCAGAGAAATCTACTGATATCTACCAATGTATAGCTCAGGCCTGCCCCTGTGGTCTCAGCTGGGAGATGTGTGAGAACAGCGAGTTCGCTATGTTACACAATCTCTCTTAGCTATTTTAGTAACTAAATAAAATCAACAAGATGTCAAGAAAGGAAATATTTGTATTACTATTCCTGTTTTTCTTATCAAACTAAAACAAACAACCGTACACCTTCTGAAGTCTCATTCTTTCTCCGAACTAATTGCGTTATAAACTTGTAAATCGTAAAACACACTTAATTCAAATTGGACAGAAACAAAATAAAATTCAACACCACCTTGGCTAGTCTTTCCACTGTTCCAACAATCACCAACTCTCGTTTGGTCAAAATAAACCAAAGTTAGATGTGCAAATATTCTGACTCTACACGTTGTCACTGCCTATCTTGTGCCCAACCTCCTCTAGCTCCTCTCTCACTTGAGGCCTGAACCCGCTGCGTCTAGAGTCCTAGTCAGAGGCACTGTAAATCACCTCCGTAATGTATTCCCTGTCATTAAACTGGCCTCGTTGGCCTCGCATAAATTTGACAGGTGGAGAGTATCCTCAGTTCTTACACATTGCACCTTTGACCAATCCACTTGGGTCTCCGAATTTAGAAGTTAATGTGTAAAGGGTGAGATTATGTAGTCACACAGGCAGCAGTGCTGTGATAAAATGTTATCATAAAGGCTCCACTTCATTATCTCGACACAAACAAACACAATCATCATCGCCATAGTTTTATATTTCAGCACCTATGAAAGACAGACAACACCCAGCCACATTCAGAGTGGTGTATGGCATTTTTCTGATAACCAAATACACAAACACACAGCTACAATGAAAGTGTTTTATCTGAGATCACGTCCTCAACTCCGCTCAGAATGCCGGGGGGTGGCAGAGATGAGGTGGTGGGCTGCTTGTATTTTCCCAGGATTCTTAGGCTGCATGGGATATGTGGGTTGACTTTTGTTAGGATTTTCTGAGGATAGGCTTTTCCTCTCTCTTCGGTTGAGGAATTTAACCACGGGATCTGAAAAAGCCATGATGCAACAGTAAGAGTCTTTATTTTGTCTGTGAAAAAACCCCAATGGAGGTGGAGGCGGAGGAGGGCCAGAATGCTGGAGTGCTTGTCCAGCCTCTGAGGACAGAGGGGCTGGCTCAAGATCATTGTCAAAGCCTGCTTATATGATGACAGCTGATCTGACCAGTCTTCAGGGATGGGCGGCGAGACCACTAGATCCTCCAGAGCCTCTCTTTATAAAGTGCTCTCATCTTTCGTTTATAACATTCAATTAGAGTTAAACTCAGATCACAGGGAAGTTTTATATCCAATATTGTACAAGAAACGTCACTTCGATCTACACTTTTCAACCTGCCTTACTGTAACTTCTTTTTAATCAAGCGGTCATCTCCTTAATTCCAGGGTCAGGGGATCCTTAAAATAAAGTGATAATCTGACTGACTACTGCACGAGTCCTATTGGGTTTTATGGAGTCAATGTATCTGACTTTATTATATGATCCTACATCTCAGCATTACAGCTTTCAGCACTCTTAGGTTTAGCTTGGCAATCACTGTGAAAAGATGTCAAGTCAGTTTAGGGAGGGACTCTCTTGCCCTCTATTTATAAAGTAAAAGCTCTAATTTTTGTCAGCAAGTCATGCCATACCAAATCATTCTTTACACAAAGTCTATCCGAGGTGATATTCCATTTAAAACCAATAGTTAGGCACCCAATGGCTCTCTATGTCTCTAGTCTATGGGCGTGCAAATCATTCTTGCCTTAAAATTCATGAATACAGTGTGGTCAAAACATGTACGAATATAACATACACTGATTTATGATGTTGGTGACACAACGTCACTAATCAAACATTTTTATATCTCAAAATGAGGAGGGAAATT
>NW_024041073.1:0-3450 GCF_014851395.1 Micropterus salmoides
GGGCTTGTTATTCACACAGCGTTTGTGTAATCTGAAGGAGGTATGGCGCCTTGATGGCTTGGTACGAGCACACACTCTGCTCGCTGTCATGGCAGACAAGACTTCACCTGAGCACCAGCTTAACCTGCTCCGAGCCTACACCTTTGTACTTCGAATATGGCAGGTACTGCATCTTTACCACAACGTTATCACTTAACTTTGACAATGTGGATGAGTTTGTTCATCAAATGCAAATGTTATTGAAGTGGGTATGGAATGTGCATATGTGTGTGCTGTTTGTCACTCCAGGTGTCCATGGCAGTGGGTTGTGAGATTTCCACTGAGATGGCAAAGACTCAGCCATCCCAGCCTCCTCCCTCTGCTGGATCCAAAAAAGGCAAAGACAAGGGCAAAGGCAAAAAGGTGAAACATGAACATCCTATAGTTTAGATTTACAGTTTTCAGTAGCGTGTAACATACAATACTAGTTCTTTACTTTTTAAGAATAATGCAGTTACTTGTCTTGTTTCTCAATAATTAGCTGCAGCCATTGTCTATCCTCTGTCGTAAAAGCAATGCTTTGAATTGCTCTCTTACAAGTATTAATTATGTTCAGCAGTGTTGAACACTTCAACATTTTCTTTATTATTAAAATTGAGCTCGCATGTTTCATATTACCACATTGAAAATGTGCATATTATTCACAGAAATTATTTGGGGCAGTACAAATATTCTTGAAAGGTATTAACTGAACTAGTTAATTGTACTTAATTTTAAATTCTGACTGCACTCTATTAATAAAATAATAGAAGAAAAATTCTCTGTCCAATCTGTTTGACCAGCCCTCCCCTGCAGAAGACAAACCTAAACCTGTTGTCTTGGATCAGGCACTTCCTTCCACCCCAAAAGACTGGGCTTGCTACGTCTGTCCTGACCAGGCCAGGCAGATCTTCAGATCCAACAGTAACCCTCACTGTATCAATGCACACAGCATTAGAAAGAAGGCAAGGCTACACACCTCTCCTTCATATTTCTCTCAGTTCCAATATCATGTACCGCGGTGTGGTATGGTATTGTCTATGATTTAAGGGATTGTAGGGACTGTGTCCGCTGGCTGTACAGGATCAAATGCTCAGCTGAGTAAGAAGCTGTCATTAGTTGTTTGAGAGGAAATGAATTTATTGATCTGTTATGATGTTGGATGAGGTTAAAAGCTGTGTTGTAATTATTTTCTGGATCTATCACCAGAATGGGATGGGAGTATGGGGTAAGAATGGATTTAATTAATTAGGAAATTGAGCAAACAGGTGGCTTGTGGGCCATTCCCTGTTCTGGTAGTATTGTTATGTACATTTGTTTTGGTATCCCCATAAGAATCTGATATTTATTTCTTCATGTTTACCCTATGTTTGTTTGCCTGTAGACTCAAAGCCTGTTTTATCTCAACCTGCTGGAAAAAGAACTTCACTCACTCTCACTGGACCACCTGACGCTGCCCATAATCCATTTAGCTGAGACCATTGCTCATGACCTTTTGGAAAATAGGAGCCTGTCCTACCTCTACCGACTTAGGTAAAAACACTAAATTAAAGGGGAAATCCACGGATTTTACATGTCAAAGTCTGTTTACAGTCTAAATCTTTTTGTAGCTCCAGAGAGAGCTGTGCAAAAATTCTATTTATACTCAATAATTTATTTTATGTTGTGACTTTGTTATGTTATGTTTTTCTTGTCGCTCATTTTTCACCTAATTAGAATTGTGAAGAGCTGTTGTGAGCTAGGTTTGGAGTCACAGTGCCCATATCAGGAGAAGCTCCTGAATCTGAGTAGAATCCAAGAACAAGAACAGATGAGGTATGTCAACTCAGCTATAAAGTTTATACTTTTTTTTTTTTAATGACCTATAATATGATGTTCTTAACTGCAGATGCCACAAAGCGATTGCTTTTTCACAGGAGAGGAGAGGCCTTCAGAAAGCTTACATTCAGGTCAGCCTGCTTTTCACAAAATAAATATATCCGTTTTAAATTCTGCATCAGCTGTTCCACATTCCACACAAGGGTTTACAAGAAATTAAAATGAATATTCAATTTTCTCTAGTTCTCTCTACTTTTATTACTTCTTCGAGGATGACGTGACTTATATTAGTGAAGGAAATGTACTTTATGCTGTCATTAGTACTTTTATAATGTAACAGTGATATGAGATATATAATATGAGGTTTACAACAGTCAAATTACTATCCTCATAAACCTGAAATACAGTGGGGAGAACAAGTATTTGATACGCTGCTGATTTTGCAGGTTGTCCTACTTACAAAGCATGTAGAGGTCTGTATTTTTTTTATTTTTTTTTTAATATAGGTACACTTCAACTGTGAGAGACAGAAAATCACATTGTATGATTTTTAAATAATTAATGTGCATTTTATTGCATGACATAAGTATTTGATACATCAAAAAAGCAGAACTTAATATTTGGTACAGAAACCTTTGTTTGCAATTACAGAGATCATACGTTTCCTGTAGTTCTTGACCAGGTTTGCACACACTGCAGCAGGGATTTTGGCCCACTCCTCCATACAGACCTTCTCCAGATCCTTCAGGTTTCAGGGCTGTAGCTGGGCAATACGGACTTTCAGCTCCCTCCAAAGATTTTCTATTGGGTTCAGATCTGGAGACAAGCTAGGCCACTCCAGGACCTTGAGATGCTTCTAACGGAGCCACTCCTTAGTTGCCCTGGTTCGTTGTCATGCTGGAAGACCCCCAGCCACGACCCATCTTCAATGCTCTTACTGAGGGAAGGAGGTTGTTGGCCAAGATCTCGCGATACATGGCCCCATCCATCCTCCCCTCAATACGGTGCAGTCATCCTTTCCCCTTTTGCAGAAAAGCATCCCCAAAGAATGATGTTTCCACCTCCCATGCTTCATGGTTGGGATGGTGTTCTTGGGGTTGTACTCATCCTTCTTCTTCCTCCAAACACGGCGAGTGGAGTTTAGACCATAAAGCTCTATTTTTGTCTCATCAGACCACATGACCATCTCCCATTCCTCCTCTGGATCATCCAGATGGTCATTGGGAAACTTCAGACGGGTCTGGACATGCGCTGGCTTGAGCAGGGGGACCTTGCATGCGCTGCAGGATTTTAATCCATGACGGCGTAGTGTGTTACTAATGGTTTTCTTTGAGACTGTGTTCCCAGCTCTCTTCAGGTCATTGACCAGGTCCTGCAGTGTAGTTCTGTAGTTCCTTCCTCATGATCATTGATGCCCCACGAGGTGAGATCTTGCATGGAGCCCCAGACAGAGGGAGATTGACCGTCATCTTGAACTTCTTCCATTTTCTAAAATTGCGCCAACAGTTGTTGCCTTCTCACCAAGATGCTTCCCTGTTGTCCTGCAGCCCATCCCAGCCTTGTGCAGGTCTACAATTTGTCCCTGATGTCCTTACACGCTCTGTGGTCTTGGCT
>NW_024041074.1:0-8857 GCF_014851395.1 Micropterus salmoides
GGAGGTAGCGGTCCTGCTGCTGGGTTGTTGCCCTCCTACGGCCTCCTCCACGTCTCCTGATGTACTGGCCTGTCTCCTGGTAGCGCCTCCATGCTTGGACACTACGCTGACAGACACAGCAAACCTTCTTGCCACAGCTCGCATTGATGTGCCATCCTGGATGAGCTGCACTACTGAGCCACTTGTGTGGGTTGTAGACTCCGTCTCATGCTACCACTAGAGTGAAAGTACCGCCAGCATTCAAAAGTGACCAAAACATCAGCCAGGAAGCATAGGAACTGAGAAGTGGTCTCTGGTCACCACCTGCAGAACCACTCCTTTATTGGGGATGTCTTGCTAATTGCCTATAATTTCCATCTGTTGTCTATTCCATTTACACAACAGCATATGAAATTGATTGTCAATCAGTGTTGCTTCCTGAGTGGACAGTTTGATTCCACAGGAGTGTGATTGACTTGGAGTTACATTGTGTTGTTTAAGTGTTCCCTTTATTTTTTTGAGCAGTGTATATATATATATTTTTGTTGTTGTTGTTTGTTTTGTTTTGTTTTGTTTTATTTATTTATATATATATTTGTTACTTTCGGTAACGCCTCCTGGAGGTCACGTTGTGTGGCCGTGTTTCGTGACGCCACAGAGGGGCGGGTTATCAACAACAGACGGTCTGTGGAGCTAACGTTACTGAGGGACAGAGCTCAAGTGTTGTTTTGAATTTGCTGGAAGACACCGACTGGAAAGGGGGCTAGGGTCTTTGGAGAAGATGGCGGATGTAGGAGGTGATGAAACTCGGTCAGATCTTCCTTCAGTATCCCGTAACGGTCCAGTCGTCGGTCCGTCCGCGGGCCAAAACACAGCTATCGTAACGTCAGGTCCACGGACGGTGAGGATCGTCAAGTCGGAGTCGGGATACGGTTTCAATGTTCGCGGTCAAGTTAGCGAAGGGGGACAGCTTCGGAGCATCAACGGGGAACTCTACGCTCCTCTTCAGCATGTCAGCGCTGTTTTGCCCGGAGGTGCGGCAGACCGAGCTGGGATAGCAAAGGGTGACAGGATCCTGGAAGTGTAAGTCTGCTCCTACCCGATCAATTAAGCCTGGTAGTTAGCATGTACAGCTAGCTACCCAGTTTAGCATGTGTTGATCCAATTTCAAGCATGTAACATTGGCCATATTTAAGGTTTAACATCACCTGTCTGTTATGACAACAACAGTAGTCTTTTGACTATTAAGTTAGCTGACTAGTTATTTGTTAAGTTTACGGGCATTCGTAGCTAATTAAACATTTGGTGATGTAACGTTAGCATTAGCTAAATCAAGCTAATGCTAGTGAGTTAACTAGAAAGCTAACCTGCTTACATAAGTTGGACAACAGGCTGTGCATGTTGATTAGCTGTAGCTAGCTAGCGAGCCAGGTAGCTAACATCTTGTTTAGCTAGCCTTTTACGCAGTCACTGCTTCAGTGTGGTTGTGAGGACACAATTGAACTGCCAGCTTTGATGGCATTACATTTTCAGAGGAATAATAGTAGGGATGTGTATTTTGACACTGCCCAAAGACAGTGGGTGACAATGTTGTCAGTCAAATTATTCAACAACATTATGTGTGTGTGTGTGTGTGTGTGTGTGTGTGTGTGTGTGTGTGTGTGTGCGCGCGCGCGCGCGTTTCTTGTCTTGAGGTGACAGCTTCACAACAGGCAGGCTGTTCACATGGGACAATTGAAAGTGCTGTCTATTGTTTTTGCCCTCATCGGTGTACTGGAGTGGTTTTAATATACATGGCTTTATCATGGAGAAATCTTGTAGATGTGGTTTCTGTTTGGTCAAACTCTTTCTGTCTTGCTAGGTGGGGGCAAATGAACTGTCAGTCTTGACCTAAAGGAGATTTTGATGAAAAAGCTTAAGCCTTTAACCTTTAGCAGATATATAATAGTCAATTTTAAGAGAGTCCCCAGTTCATATTTGTAAACAGGTTGATTTCTAATAACGTCAGTGTCCAAAGGTAAACCAAACTATCAGTGATTCTCCCATGGTTGTAAGCCTTTCCCCAGTCAAAGGGCAAATGCTGGACAATAAGGGAACTATATAATAATTGTGAATAATTATGCATAATTGCTACAGTTATTCTGTATATGTTTTGTAGAAGTCTGTGTATTTGTGGCTGTATCATCAGGGTTTGAGCAGTAGCCTAGCCTGAAGGCTAAACTTAGAATAAGGGAGAAGAGAAACAGAAAACAAGGAACATTGGTTTACTTCTCTTTGCTGAGGCATCAAAACAACCTGTGTTTTCTCCATTTTACTGTCAAGTGTTTCTCTGGTCATATGACTGGATCAGTGCTTATCATGTGACTTATTAACCAGCTTGACTAATGTTGCAAAACATGCAGTTAAGTATGTCATACCTCATCGTTTCATTAGTGATAACCAGCTAACGTGTGGAATTTCTTTACTGACTACTGCCTGGTTAAGCTTGTGTAGAGCATCAGATTTTTTTATTGTCACATTAAACTGAATGCCATTAACTTGCTGTGCTCTTGTATATGTGCAGGAGACTGATAATGGCATGAGGTTTTGTAAGGCTTGACCTTAGTGGTAAGCTATTAGTGGATTAATATCCTATCCATTAGTGATTGATAAATAATTAGATTTCGGCCAACGCAATGTGAAGAGCTGCTTTCTTATCTCTTGTTATCTATTTTGTTTTTTATTTTCTCTGCTTGTTAGACAGCACTTTAAATTGTTTTTCATAGACTACATATTTCAACAAAACATACTCACTACACTACATTAATTAATGATGAGATTAGCTGATGACAAAATAGTTGCAGCCCTGCTTCAGTGTTAATATTAGTCTGCCTAATTCACATCCTGTCAACCCACTTTGTTGCTGATCATCAACTGAGACATTTCTCTAGTATTGCTTTGTTTCGGTTTTGTGTTTAAACACATGATGGGGTCAAAGTAGTGTTGAGACCAAAACCTTCTTTTAACTTCACCTTTTTGGTCTCCTCCTACCCACAATTTTTGTAGTTGTTTCAGTTGGACAGCTCAGACGAATGTCATCATGTCACTGTCTATTCCTACAATAGACCTGCTCTCCCATCTCCTATTGTTGACCTTTTTCCACTGCTCCCTCTTTATCTGTTTAAAGTGTTCCCACTTTGATGCACTGTACTATACAGATATACTTTTATAAACAATAATGGAGACATGGTATACAGCGGACAGACCATAGACACTGTATTTAAAGATGGATGACAAGACAGCTCCCCAAAAGTGAAGCCATAAAATCTCAATCACCCCCTTGTTGCTGGCTGCAGTATGGGTCATATACCCTGCCCTCTTCGTGATAGCGAAAGTACACGTCGTATCCATTTTCCCAAAGATGGTTTATGTCATTTAGGTAGATCTTATCACATGAATGTTTATTAGAGTGTTCATTATCTGATAAATTTGATTTTAATTAGTTATGTTGTGCTATAAAAAGGGGGTTTCACATCATGATCGACAGTCAAGCAGGTGTATGGAGGGGATCTTGAAACCCTGGCTCCAACCCAGATCATTACTATGCAGACTCTGGCTCCAAATGACGTCACCAGCGCAAGAAGGCAGCACCTGTACTCAGGATATTTTGGCTCCATTTTTGTGCAGTTTGAAGAAGTTGAGACACATCATCCATCTTTACATACAGTCTGTGGGACAGACCTATGCTTGCGGTCTTGCTTGCTCCCTCCTCTCCTGTGTCTGTCCTGCTGTTTCTCATAGGAAGATTAGCAGGGACACCTGATGCTGGTGCCATCTGGCCTCAGCAAAGCCAAGAAGGGAGGTGTCTCACAGCACCAAAGGAAAGGGAGACATTAGGTCTGACCTGGTTAGTCAGCGCTTCCTGCATCATGTTTATCAATGGAGGACAAAATGCACTGACATAATCACACGCCCTAATAGGAAAATTAACAGAATGCATATTTGCACCATTAGTAACATATTTTGTAATCATGCAGTGCAGATCTGAGATGGGTTATTTTGTTTAGGGATCCCTGGATGGAGCTGTGCACCAAAACTGGACCAATCCAAATTAAATAAAGTTTCTTTTTCAGTCACTATAAAATGTGTGTTTTTGCCATCTGTTGCATTCGTTCAGTCACAGTGGGCTGACTCAGTCTTTAGTGCTACAGCTATTCGTGGCCTCATGTTACCTTACATAAAAATGACTATTCAGTGGATGATTTTAAATGTGGGGAAATGAGAGCTCTAGTGTCAGATTGGTATTTGATTTTGGGAGAGACCCTGAGTTGAATTATTGGAATTGGTGTCAGGAGAGAAATGGTTAGATCTGTGCATCCCTAACATTATTTCCACTGAAGATGCATGTTAGAATACTTAAAAAAGCAGTATTAGTACACTTCCTACACTAATTTCACACTAATGCAGCATGGTAAAGGTCCAGTCAAGCCCTGATCTGTTCCCTCTGTGTGGAGTGATAGGAGTCATCTGCCATGCTGAAACATAAATTGAGCGTGTGAAAAACAGTGGGATGAAAGGGTTTCAAAGCTCTTTGCTGACTTTCTTTCTGTCTCTCCATCACTTCTTCCTCCGCCTTTCTCTTGCCCTCACTTTCCCTCCAGTAATGGGGTGAGTGTGGAAGGTGCCACCCATAAGCAGGTGGTGGACCTGATCCGGGCGGGGGAGAAGGAGCTGGTTCTGGCTGTGCTGTCTGTTCCACCTCAGGAGGCTGATGGATTGGAAGGAGGAGAGGATGTTCAACCCAACTATGACTACAGTGACAAGCAGGCAGTGCCCATTTCCATTCCCACATACAAACATGTAGAGCAGCACTCCGAGAGGTTTGTGGTAAGTGGCTGACATATTACCTTACCTTTTCTTCCTTGAAACAGACTCTCGTGGTATTCGCGGTATTCTAACTCTTACATGCTATGGTCCGTCTCTCCTGACCATAGGTGTACAACGTGTACATGTCAGGCAGACAGCTGTGCTCAAAGCGCTACCGGGAGTTTGCTATCCTGCACCAGAACCTGAAGAGGGAGTTTTCCAACTTCAACTTCCCGAAGCTTCCCGGTAAATGGCCGTTCTCCCTGTCTGAACAGCAGCTGGATGCTCGTCGCAGAGGCCTGGAGGAATATCTCGAGCGAGGTAGGCTGATTTGGAAAAGTCACTGGCGTATAAACCCACTTGTGTGTTGATTTTCAACATGGGTAAAAGACAAAAGGCTTTTCTGTTACCAATCCATATGTTGTTTGGGAAGACTAACCACTCCATTTTAAAAGGCTGACGTTCAAGTATGTAAGTTATTTCATCATTAAAATCCACAATAAATCCATACATACCAAAAATGTTATGTATGCATACAGAAATCATGTTGTTAGGATGAAAAATTGTCCAAGCACTGGCTGTGATAAATTTTCCACTGTACACTGAAAATACAGCACAGGATACAGGCAAAGTGACATTTAGCAGACCTTTTGTTTATTTGATTAACTTTGACCTCCGGTCTTTCTCTTTGTCTTGTTTCTCTCTAGTTTGCTCTGTGCGGGTGATCGGGGAGAGTGACATCATGCAGGAGTTTCTCTCTGAATCAGATGAGGTATGCGTTTCATTTATTGTTCTGATATTGACTTTACTAGATGTTGATGTGGCTATTTATGTGTGATTGGTGTTTCTGTTTTCAAATGTCATAGCTTTGAGTGCGGAAAGTTTTGTCTACAAAACCTTCTCCGTCTTGGAAAACAGGTTGTCTGCACAGCACCGCAGTACCTTGTTTATTATATTGTCTACTGGACTTTCCAAAGTTAGATCAATATTGAGCTTTTCTAATGGTATTAGGGATGTATTTATCTTATTCTGAGCCTATTCAAGAGGATGTGGGGGAATTTAAACCTATATGTATTTAACCTTACTCAGTCTTTCAGTGTAAAAAAAAAATAAAAATTTTTCCAAAAACAAGCATCAGCAGTTTTGGGTTAAAGTAGCTGACAGCCCGTCATGTCTGCCAGTATGGAGTTTAAACTGGAGAGTCAAATAGCTAATTATGTTGCCTGTCTAGTGAGAGGAAGGACAGCAGCAGAAACAAATGCAAAACAATGGAATTAATCCGGCACTTGAGGGGAGGATAAGGACTTCTGACAGATGGAAGTTTTGGTTTAGTTATGTCTTGTTTGTTTTTTTTAAATCCAGAAGTACTTAACAGTAATTCAGAACAAACGCCTCATACAAGCTGACACACTCCCTTGTTAATCCAGACATGAGTTAATGCAGCTCAGCAGCTGTTCTCATTATGTGTTGCTTCGCTTCGCAGAACTACAATGGAGTGACAGATGTAGAGCTGCGGATAGCCCTGCCAGACAAGACCACCATCTCTGTCAGAGTCCGCAAGAACAGCACCACAGACCAGGTGTACCAGGTAGGAACACATGACACCTGCTGGGATGATGCTATCATACAGCTATATTGTACAGTTTATTGCCCCATTGTTTGGACATCTGAGTTGGCCTTTGCATTCAGTTCCTAGCTAGAATTATGACAATGAGGATTGCAAAGTCAAACCATGTCTACTGGTAAATACATGATCCATTCCAGGTGTAGAACATATTTTTATACTGAAATAAAAAATGCAGACTCACATTTAAAAAGAGTATAGATGGATATTAGAAATTTTAAAACAATGTTTTTCTTACGCAACTGACTCTGTTTTGCTCTTCCTGTAGGCATTAGTGTTGAAGGTTGGAATGGACAGTATTATGGCGAGCTACTTTGCCCTTTTTGAAGTCATCAACCACTCTTTTGGTAAGAACAGGATATGCATTTGATGTTTATGGTTGTTTCACAGGGAAATTCACATTCTCTAATGTATTTAATTTAAAAACCCTCTCTTGGTGACTGCATCATCACATGACCACTGGTTGTCTAAATAAAGGGCTGTATCTGCCCACAAGTGAGTTTAATTCATTGGGCCAAGGGGTTTGTGTGCAGTTTTGAACAGCAATTGCAGGTTATTTGGTACAGGCTAGAATTTTTTTGATGACTAAACAGACACCCTCTCCCCTGCTGTTCATACCCCTCCTCATCCCACTCCTTCTTTCTATTGTTTGTTGCAGTGCGGAAACTGGCGCCTAATGAGTTTCCCCACAAGCTTTATGTGCAGAATTACACATCGGCAGTGCCGGGGACTTGCTTGGCGCTCCGCAAATGGTTGTTCAGCTTCCAGGAGGAGGAGTTGCTAAGAGACAACCCGCTGGCACTGCACTACTGCTTTCACCAGGTAATAACAATAATTGAATCCCGCTTCTCATAGACTTAAGGGAACTCAGCACAAAATTTCATCTTCTGGGAGTTTTTGACAGTCTGCCAACAGTTTATATACTCCTTTCTGAGTTTATACATGTTGGAGGTGTCAGCTTTTTTTGGTCATGGATCCTTTCTGCCATAATCAGGGAAGTGTACTGTATGACTCCCATTTGTTTACTCTTAACTACTACTGGTCTCCGAATCTTCCAGTCCAACTAGTTAATTGTTCCTACAGTTAAAAATTAGGTTTTAGTGTGGCTTTTGAATGTATCCACAGTTGGTGTAAACTAGGGCTTCCTCCAACTAAAGATTTTCTAGTCATTTGTTTAAGCCATAAGTCTACTAGTCATCGCACAGTTGTACTTATTCAAATATATAGTTGGTCCATAAAAGGGTTCCAGGGATGAGAAAGTAACATTGTTTACACTGTGCTACATTACAGAGAAATACAAACCGTAATAATGAGCCTTTAAAATATATATTTTACAAACGCAAGCACAAAGTGAGCAGTCTGTTAAACTCTACAGCGATACAACATACACACATAAACTGTAATTATTGTGAATGTGTCGGAACACCCAGCAAGGAGACTGAACATTTTGTTAATATATTTCGACACAGTATAACGTCACACAAGTCTCGTTCAAAACACGGGAATCAATAACTTCCAACTTTACAAAAATAAATACTTGCACACATATCAACACGATGGATGGTGTAATGTTACTGTCAAATGAACTCGCTACAGTCTCGCTCCTCTTCCACTTGATGCCTCTCCTGTCCCTGCCTGGAGTTTGAGGTTTTAGTTGATTTTTCTGCGACTACCAGACTAATGAAAAGTTTGTCGACCACAAGGGGGCAGCCCCAGTGTAAACACATTCAGGTTCACCCTTCCAAGTGAATGTGCACCTTTTACCTATCCAACTTTCCTAGAAATTCAAGACAATATGATATCTTATGATTGCCAAACTCGTTTGACCAAAAATATAACAATTTTAAAGTTTTCTCCTGTAAGGCTAATTTCCCCAAAACTTTGACATTAAAACAAGCTAATCCAGTCTTTGTGGTAGCTGATTTTTTGTCAGCTGGGAGTCTGTTTGCAAATAAGTATGTTATGAACTTAACAGGAATCCAGAGAAGTTTTCCACAATATTTGAAGTGTAAAATGTCAACTGGAAAATATAATCCTCTGATGTAAATGTACTAAAAAATAGCAGCAGCAGCCTACAGGCTGTCCGCTGACCAATAAAGGTCATCACCTGAAGCATTTTAGGCATATGAGGTTCAGCAGTGAGTCATTAAAGCAATTTCTACTAGTAAAGTCTGCACATCAACAGATCTAGGAGGTTGCGCTCTGAAAACCAACCTGCCCAGAATACTAAAACTTGCAATAATGAAAACCTGATTTTCTTTGGGTCACTTGGCGGCAACAGAAGCAAGTGTGAACACTGTATTGACAAATCATCACCTTTTAAGTTGAACTGGTGAACCTTTTAAGCAAACAGTTGCTTTTACACATTCAGCCAGACATATATTCACTCTCTTTTTATTCTGTTTTTGG
>NW_024041075.1:0-32564 GCF_014851395.1 Micropterus salmoides
CCTCTACCAACTCCTGAGGAAAACATCTGGCTCTTAAACTGACAAATTCTCTAGCATTTTCTCCAGCTAGTCTCTAACTGTGTATCTCCTGTTTGGTGCTGAGCAGGTAGGGAACAGTGGGTTTTTAGAAGTTTTTTCACTGAAAACAGCAACCTGCTGTGGCCAAAAACGACGCTGTGAGAGTAGTGAGAATGAATCAAAACAGTAAAGTTGCAAGGTGGATGGATAAACAAAGAGCTGAAACTTGCTATAAAGCTCCGTAAAGCCAAGGGGAGCTGCATATTCGGATGATACTTCTCTTTAGGTGACCCCTTGCACAATGTAGTTTGATAAATTGTTATAGCCACTTTAAAATGTACACAAGGTTATTGCTACAGTTGAACTTGTTTGCTTGAAGCAGAATATCTTCTTGTTATCTGTTTCTAATGGATTATCTTTTTTGTGCTGTGACCTCAAATGTTAAATAGTGTTGTTTCTCTTCATGCCACCACAACCCCCCGTCCACCTCACCCCCTGTCTGCCCAGGCATTGGAAGATGTGAAGAAGGGATTCATAAAAACAGAGGACAAATCCTACCAGCTGCAGAAGCTGGCAGAGCAGCGCAAGATGGCCACGGTCAGTCCCACAGAACACTCTTTGTTTGGGGAGGGGATTGGGATGGCTACACTTTTTGCCTGCTGACCAGAGCCATCACCAAAATGTTACCAAATAAAAATAGACAGAAAAGTCAGAGACCCTTTCACACTTCAGAATACATCCCTCTATGGTGCAAACCAATAAAGCCATTCTTTTATATTCATGTCTGTAGAATAATAACTGAAAGTGGAATGCATGCAAACAGGACACCTGGTTTGCATCATCAGTATCAGGCACTGAAAAGAACCAGATGGAGAAACCAAAATATTTGGTTACCATACACCCTTACTCCTAGTCCACATTTGCCTGCTAAAGACATGACTGTGAAAGAGATTTCACAATGTCGTGGAAAAGAACGAGAAATTATAACTCATAGCTGAAGCTTGTATCATAACATTACTGCAATGAATCAAATGCTCTGACACAAAAATGAAGACAAAAAATTGGATCTGTGGCTGTCGCAGGACTAATCTGCACGGCCAGTCATTTCATTTGGTCCGAACACAGCCCAAACTGCTTGCTAACTGGGATTTTAGAGTAACTGAACTAAGGAAAGAGATGTCAATAATTGTATTTAGATTTCCAAAACCTGGTTACTTACAGTATTAGTGACTGATGTGTGCTGTATAATACTTGTGTATTAGTACCTGAGTCTACTGCGGACATGTGAGGGCTACAATGAGGTGTCGTTCCCCCACTGCTCCTGTGACTCCAGGAGGAAGGGACATGTCATCACAGCTATCAGCATCCATCACTTCAAGCTGCACGCTTGTACTGAGGACGGCACGCTGGAGGTGAGTGTTTGTCTGAGCTGGTTTGATTAAAAAGTATCAAATCCAGTACAAGCAGAGGAGCCAACTTATCCCTCTTTAAGCAACTTTTTTTTGTTTACCATATAAAATGTAAGACTATATTATAGTCTTACATTTTTGAATATATATATATTGTGTGTGTGTGTGTGTGTGTGTGTGTGTATGCAATGTATACATTTTCATAAATACCAGATACTGATTTGTGAATCAAACCAATGGTAAGATAAAGATTTATGTGACTTATTCACAAGGCTAGCCTACTGTAAACGCTCTCCCTCAGAACCAGGTGATAGCTTTTGAGTGGGCGGAGATGCAGCGCTGGGACACCGATGAGGAGGGGATGGCTTTCTGCTTTGAATACACCAGAGGAGAGAAGAAACCTCGCTGGGTAAAGATCTTCACACCATACGTAAGTGTGCACACACCTGCACTGTTGTTTTAAAGTTTCTTTTTTTTTTTTTTTTTTACTGTGTATATGTATTTATTTATTTACATGGTTACAATTTGCGGTTTAAAAATGACAGATGTTGTGATTTTTTTTTTTTTAAACACATGGTTGCAAAACTCCACTAACACCTTCATAATACATACATTACAACACATTTTACTTGACATGTAAACAAAGCCGTAAGAAGAAGAAGCAAAGACAACTGATTAAAAATGTAACTTGTCACTTTGCAGGCTGATTGTGCTGCACTGAAAAGCTGAATAACTTTTCTCTCTGCTTTTTTTTCCCTCGCAGTTTAACTACATGCACGAGTGCTTTGAACGGGTCTTTTGTGAGCTGAAGTGGAGGAAACAGGTAAGGACCACTCCTTTCCTCTTTCATTCTGGGAAGCACATGACTCCATGCCAAGTTTGAAAAACTAAATTTGGCTTATTGCTACATTCATTATTACATTTTTCTTTACAAATACAATAAGCTACTAAGATGTTTTCTTCAGGCTTTTGTATAAAGTCAATTTTGTATTTGCTGGGTATTGATTTCTTTGTCATTAGGTTGAGGAAGAGGCATCTGACAAAGACAACAAAAACTGCAGCAACAACGGTAAGCAGCTTTTTTTTCTTTCTTTTTGCATTTTGTTTTTAGCGTTGGTTATATTCTTATTGTTAACACAGTTGATAAAACAAAGCACCAGCACTGAAGGGTAAAAGGCTAAATTTTATCTAGGGCAAATCATAAAGAAATATGTATTCAGATACATAGCTGTTTGGTGCTTTGAATGACAGCAAGCACCATGAAATTATGCCCTATCTGACAAAATCTGAAAGGGCAAGGGCAGGGAGAGAATTTCAAGTATGCTACCTCAATTCAGTGGGGCTTTACTGGCATGGGAAACAGACCTTTACATTAAAAACATGTACCTAAACAAAAGAATTGTGCTTCTTGTATTTCTGTGGAAGGCAAATATATATGTGAACGTTTTACATGGCCTTAAAAAATGTGCTCTCAGATACGATATTGTTTATTATCTCTTGTGCAGCGCCAGAAAAAAACGGGTTACTGTGAAAAGACATGTACTGATGCATTTGTGTATACAGAGAAGTATTCAGTATAGAAATGTTACTCACTATCAGAGCAGGAACCACACATTAGAGAGAACTATTTGCCGCATGAGACAGCGCAAGGCCAAGAATACAAGTATGCGGATGAGCACCTGCAAGGCATGAGGATAAGTTTGAAACCCTCAGAGTTACAGGAACAAAGACACATAAAGAGCAGCTGAGGACTGAGAGGACATCCCGGATATAAGGCAAGGGCTTCAGCAAGCACTTGTAGAATCACAATCACTACTTGAATGACAGATAAATTCATGGTAGTTTCTTACTGGCACTATTGTTGAGACGCTGACTGATCTGTGTTGTATTGTGGCAGCATTTTCGTAAGTCACATGACATGCACAGAAAAAGAAGCCCGTCATTCAGACTTGTTCCCTGAACTGTCTCTCTGTGTTACAGAGTATTTGCCTCCTCTGGAAACACAGCAGAAGGGATGGCGCCACCTTGGGGGTGAGATTGCAACTTCCTAAAAGGATTTGTCTTCACTCAAACTAGAACTGGTCCACTTGCATCATCACAACCACCCCAGAGAGCGCCCATCGACAGACACGGAACAGAGTGACAGACTGAGGCAATCCATGCCCCGATAAACAAACTGGAAGTGACCAATTTGCGAAATTGGAATGGTCACACTTAACCGACCCCAGGGATACACACAGCAAGAAGAGCAACGAAGGAGAATAAACAAAAGTCAACTTTCATGTCATTTACTAGATCTCCATAGCGTGCCTGTTGTTTTCCTCCATGCATCCGCCCTGTGACGTGGGGCAGGACATGAGCAAATTCTTGCCCCCCCACACAGTACGTGACTGGTCAGGGTCACCACAGCGCTGCGACACCACTTGCGCACCTCGATGATTCGCTACTTGACGGGGGAGCTTACGTGTGAAATAGGATTGTGACGGTTGGTTCCCCAAACACAGTCTGCTCTGCCCAGGAGCCTTCAGCGTGGCCCTTGTCTGCTGAACTGAGCTGAGAGGATGGAGATGAAAATTAGAAGGGAGGGATACAGAAAAAAAGGGGGGATTTCTTTAACAGTTGGTGATAAAGCGAGAAGCAAGATCATGCTTTACACTGATGAAGGACGTTAACACAAAAATTATGTTTTCTGCCTGTAAGGTCAGAAGTCTTCTGTCTTTTTAGAAAACATAGGCGACACAAATATAACTAACTGAAAACAGATGTGACAGGATGTGCTCATAATTATGTTTAACAATTGTCTGATGTTTAACAATTGTCGATTGTTTCATTGTTATTGATAAAATATAGATTAATATAAGTGCTAAAATAATTGGTTTCTTGATCTAACACAATGAAACAACTGAATTGCGTATAAGCTGCTTTAACAAATCTCCATTTTTCACCTTGTCTTCTGGTCTGTTGGCAGTCTGCCATTAATGTCAGTATGTGTATTTCTGCCATTAATGTCAGTATGTGTATTTCTGCCATTAATGTCAGTATGTGTATTCATCCCCCCCTCTCGCAAGTGTTTTATTGTGGTAATTTTCCAGAGCTTGGAAGTTTAGAGGAAGGGGCTTTCTGATTATCAGCTGTGTGCAGGGACAATACTCTTGAACAAAAGGTTGATGGGCCAAAGCGTTGATCTTTTTGCGCTATATGGGGAATCTGTCTGACAGATTGTGAACACAAGGGCAGGAAGTTTTCCTGTCTGTTGAGTTGCAGTTTTGTGAACAGGCACCAGAGAGCAGCAAAGTGTAAAGACAGGTTTAGTTGTAGGTTTTTAAGCAGAAATAGAAATCTTCTGAGAGCTTAAAGAGTGATCCCTCGGGCTCTGTAACTCACCCAAAAGTATCACTCCTCTGCAGTTTGCCCATTACCCACGTCAGGAGGACAGATGGTGGGTGTGCGTGTATGTGCGTGCGTTGTAGAAAGAATAGATGGTGCGTAAAGTTGAGTGACTGCAACCACAACCATCAGTATAGCAATGCAGGCAGCAATGTCTGCCTCTTACTGCACCTAAATGAGTACAGTATTAGTTGTGTGCGTTTGCACATGACATATGATTATATCACAGTTTTACAATGTACACAGATTGTGTTTTTTTTCCTCTGTAGGCGTTTAAAACATTTTTGTCTCATTTTAAGTGTGTAGAAAGCAGGTTAACATGCTGACAAAAAAATGCTTTTGAATGGAGAAAGTGTGCTTAAATGTAGTGATTATACCTGAATGCAATAGAGTTTGGGTTTTTTTTCCCACTAAGGTCTAGTAGTTTAACCTCGGCCGACTCATTACTGACTCAATCTTGTGCTTCACTCGCATTCTGGCAGCGACCAATCTGAAACTGAGAGTGATGTTGGTTTATTTTTTATTCAAACTGACTTTTAGAGCACAAGTTAAAATTTCACTTTTTGTTTTTTTACAGTGGAGCTTAGCTTTTAGTTCAATAAAATGTTTAATTCATGCCTAGGTTGAGTCATAATTTGCTTTCAGTCAGTTACCTTGGAGCATGCTTATGTGTGTGTACGTGCAGTTTTCGTGTGTGCATGTCCTATGTTTAACATTGACATTGCTGATAAGCTTTTAGGCTCTGATTGGATGTATCTGATGAGCTGTCTGTGTGAGAGCCAGCAAATGAAGATGGGGTTTTGTTTCTGTATGACAGCAGAGACGCCAGACAGATGGAGACAAATGGGAGGCGTCTCCTATTGTCTAGCAAACATTTACAGCCGCTCAAATTCTTTTTCAGCATAACACACGCACACATACCTGCTACTCGGGTGTTTATGCTTTGACAAAATTGTAAAGTGCAAGATATTTTATTTGACGTCCAGTTGTTGCCTCTGAGGACAGGCCTCAGTTACACAACAGCCTATAGCAATACATATTATACTGTAGTAGCATGTTGTGTCTTTTACACACACACACACACACACACACACACACATCCCACAGGTAGCTGGATTGAGAAAGAAAGTGCCGACTGCGAGATGGTCATTTTGACAGGCAAAGTAATAGCCAATTTAGAGATGGATGACATAAGAATTGGAGCTGTTCAACCGTGTGTGCGTGTGTGCGTGTGTGCGTGCGTGCATGCGTGCGTGTGCTTTTCTGTCCCCTGTTCTTACTCTCTCTAGGTTGGTCTCTTCCATCATCACAGGGGTATGTGGTTGCTGTGGCAGCATCACGTTGGCTCAACACGCTCAGTGCAGCCTCTGTTCCTTTTATTCCTGTCAGCCAACTGACTCACTCTTCCCAGTAATGTATTCGAAGCAGTGTTTTTTACTGTTTGATGTTTGTTCTCTGTCCCTGTGGCTCATGCTTCTGTGAATAGGCTTTTAGAAAGCTGCTGTGTTTTTTTGTTATTTTTTAAATATATTTTTGTGTTTTGGTTTATCCTGTCTGCGCCAGGTGCCATCACTCAGTCACAGGCAGGTGTGCATAATGTCAGTCGGTGTCCATTTCGGCCGTCGGTGAAATAATTGTGATAGTAACAGTTTTTAGGTGAACGCAGAGAGATGACAGCAATGTTAAGAAGCACGTCTTTGTACGGTTGGCTCGTGTTTGTTTGTCAGTACGCTGTGCTGTGGGGCCACCTGCGTTTGCGTTTGAGATGCTGGGCAGCTTTGGCTTGTTAAGTGAATGATTATTTTCAAAAACGAGTATTGGATTTCACACAGGATGTAATGGATAAAAAGAATGTTGGATGTTAGAGCAAACATATAGTGGCAGTAGAATAAAAAATAAATGAGCGTGAGGTAAGTTTGTGTTCATCACAACCACCACTGAGATGCTAATCTAAATGTTACTGGTGCTATAGTAATACATCAGTTTTCAGTGGCAGACATTGTATAAGATCTTTTCCGTTCAAATTCTACAGCATTTCATACTCCAGTGTTCAAAGTGGCATTTATTAAGTCAGTCTCTTTGCTTTGACACTGTTGGTTCAGTCAGTCGCCACGTTTGTCTCATCATCAGCGCTTTTGTGTAGACTTGATGTATGTCGACCTCTGGAACATGAGTCCGGCTCGGAGGGCATTAGCTGCTGGCTTTCTGGGTTCAGCTGATGTGTCCTATACCTATGACTAACATGAAGGGAGGACATGCTGTTTTAAAAAGTGTTAGCCTTTGTGTAATTCATTTATGTTTTGCTTTGAAATCCGGGGCTTTTCCATGGAAAGTAAGCTGTGACATTAATTAAAAACCTAAGCCTTGTTTGTCTGTCGTCAGCATAACTTGTAAATAGCTGTTTTAAAAAGAAAAAGAATATCCCTTGGACAAAATGCACTGTTGTTTCTCCAACTCAAAACTTTTATTTATTTAAACAGAAATTATAAATATTGGAGAAATGATAGTGTACAGTGATAGAGCCACCGTTGATGATTCATTTTGTGCGCGGGCGACGGCTGTACGGAGGATTAGCAAACTACACAATGAAACAAGCTGTCAAAAAGAGAGGCAGTGCCTAATGACATCTGTTAACACCTGATGCAGAACTAGGCTACAAAATGGAGAGTTTTATATCTTTAAAAAAAAACACACACACGAAGGTTTACTAACCAATTTAAGAAAACAGAAAAAAGATTTGAAAATGTTGTGTAGAGTAATAACAATATTTTAAATAAAGTTATATATTGGGGGAAAAAATCTGTTCAGTCTGCATTTATTTACTCTCTCTGGGATATGAAATGAAGCATGGACTCATTTTCTTTATGTTGGCAGTAATTTGTATTAACTAACCAGGGGGCTTTTTTACCAGCTGTTAAATGATAAAGCACTCGGTTTGTGTTTATCAATGTATGGATTCTTCCTTTCCAGTGGGACTTGGCCGATGTCAAGCGGTCTCCTATAAAGACAAGAAGATAAAGCAACAGCAATGCTCATCTGGGACCAATTCACCTCCAGAAGCAAAAAGACCAGCTCACCTAATACGCTTTTAATGTCTTTAGATTTGAATTGGTCAAAATGTTACAGCCATGCTGAATAAATTGCTTTTAATGGGTGTTTCTTTTGGGAGCTGCCAAGCACAGTGATGGCAGAGTTTCATTCATGCCCTTCATTCAGTCTCGAGGCTCAGTTAAACCGCCTCACGTTTGAAGTAATTTGGCCTGTAAATGTGCATGTGTGCGGAGCATATATGTAAATATGGTTCAAATTGAATCACTGGTGGTGAATGTTAAGTTCAGAGCAACATTCTTTGGAACAGGATGACTGAGTTAAGGGGCTGAAGCTGATTTGACAGCAATTTTTGTTTTTCTCCAGACTTGTAACTGCAGTGTACAGCCCGCCGGAAGAGACGTGAGGTGGGCTGATCGTGAGAAGGAACAGATGTGACAGTTTGTTGGCAGGGAACATTTCAGTAGCATATCCCATTTCCTTATGTCAGTAGCCTAAAGAGGTTTAAGATGAATAGAAAAGCACAATACACCACTTTTTTGGAGCCAAACAAATTACCAAAAAGATCAAAGAAAGACTGTGCTTGATCAGTAGATATCTTAAATATGAACAGGCGTGCTTTGCTTCAGTTGTCATAGTTTACTGTCCACTCTTAAAAATGCACATTTCCTGCTTGAAAACAGCCCCAGGTCTGCAGGAAAGGGAGAAGTGCTGTACAGTACATAATAGGTCCCATGTCAGGGAACACGGCCCCTAATAAAAAGGTCCACAGGCACATTATTCTTACAGAGCAACGGGCACAGTGACATTTTGACGGTCACGTGCTGCACAGATCTTTGTTCTTCACTGTGCTCAACAGGAGCCATTGCACGCCGTGAGAAGGTAGTGGGAAGCTGAGGTGAGGTATTATTCAAACCAAAAATACAGGGCTCTTTAATGCACACCGTGGAACCAAGCCCATAAAATGTTGTTAGCATTGGCACTGCTGAGGTGAAAATCCTCATCTCATTAGAGCTGTCTCATGTGGGCTCTATATGCTGACTGCAGGCTGCCACCCTGACTTCACCACCTGCCCTCACTTGCTATTTTTCTCATGTCACTGAGAGAGGGTAGAATTTAAACTCCCTACTCATCATCTATCAGGTGTGATTGTTGACTTATTATTAATCCTTAATAAGACTGTATAAACTTTGCTGTCCATCTGTGCTGTTATTTAGCAACCATAATAACCATAGCAATGCTACCTCTAACCCCGAGAATTAGCACTGTCTGAACTGTAACACTCAACTTATATTAAGAGAAGACTCCAGTAAGCACTGATTTGGTGATTTGCAGGTAATATGTCCAGACATCAACGTTCAAACTGGGCCTAACTTGGATGAAAAGTGAGAGCTTTTAGATGAAGAGGTTACATGGAACTACTGCTTAAACAGCATTGCACTTCAGTAAGTTTGTCATTAACACTGACGACACATTGAAATATAGTAATTAAAATGCTGACAAAAATGTTTGTCCAAATTTTACCTGGCTAGACATCTAAATGTCTTTTGATCAGCAAATCAGTGCTCATTGTTGGTGTAGGACAGTCCTTAAGTAGGCTACATTTCCTGAAGTGCTGTATTTGAGTACAAGTTAGAAGTACTTGTGCTATATACTAGTTTTTCTACATTATGCTGCTACTTTATAGTGCCACACAACTTCACAGGGAATATTGCACTTTCCAGATTAATAATATACACACAATCTATAAAAAGGTTCATTATGTTGTTAATTATGATCAAGCTTTTTTAAAGAATATACCACGTAGCTCTACATTATTTAAATTACCCTTCCGCCCCCGCCACTCCCACTCCCAGCTACAACATTAAAATGATGGGTACAATGCACCAATGCTAATTATCTACTATTCTAATACATGTTGATATAACTGCATAATAAGTATTTTTACTTTTGATACTAATAATAAGTGCTAATAGTACATTTGTACTTTTACTTAAGGGGGATTCTGAATGCAAGATGTTAAAATATGATAGATGATACATTGTTTCAAGAGAATCTTTAACGTGTTATTAGGGCTTGCTTGACATTGGAATTTATCCATTTAAATTATATTTTTTTCAATATAATGTTTAGACGTCTTTTGACCTGTTAATCTCAAAATCAATCCTTACTGGCATAACTTTATAAACAGTTTGTAGTGTAGTAAGTAATTCACTGTGAACAGTCTAAATAAAGTGTGACCAGAGAATTAAGACCTTCGATGGATCAACAGCCACAGGTTGAATATTTTCACTTGCAGTGGGGAGGAGGAGGAATGTGAACCCTCTTGTCACATAATAAAACACTTCTTCTAAACAGTTGGCCGATTTTAACTGTCTGGTTGGAATAATGTCCTCAGACCCACAGAGTGGCTGCTTACCCAGTGGTCACACCTGAGGGAAAATGTGTTAAGTCCGCTTAATGTCTACTTGTGTTGAGGCACCAGTGAAAATAGTGTGGGAGTCTCTCCAACACGCCAATCTCAGTTTTACCCAGAAGCAGCTGTTGGATTTATTTTTTGTCTTTTCTTGTGTGTTTATCTCCTGTGCCAAGCAAATTGCTTTTTGGTGTCTGGTTCTGAGAATAGAAGGATGGATCTGGAATATCAAATAACATTATATAACAAAAAAAAAAGTACAATTATGTAATGTATAATTAAAATGCATAACTGTTTCAAATCAGGACTCCTAGCACCCTTCATGCATAGAAATCCTGGTATCCCTGTTTGTTTGTCCTCGTTTTAGTAAAACCATTGGAGTTGCACTGAATTGCAACATTCTCCGGTGATGGGCAACAGACGTGTATAAATATGTCTCAAAAACTGCAGTTGTGTGTCTTGAGATTTAAATTGTATATGTATTATTAGTTTAAAAGTAGCATCAGCACAAAAAAACATTTCTGCAGTTTCTTCTTTTCTTTTCTTACAGGTTTTTGGTATAATTTACTGTAGTTCTATACTGGTGAGAGATATAACAGGTGTCTAAAATAATAAGTGTCTGCAAAAGGCTTCATAATGATTCCAAGTCTGTTTCATCACATGAGCATAAATAACTGTTCTCATTCATTCTACCAGTGGAATTAGGACTGTTTAAAGGGGCAGCCCAACAATTGTACACATGAAGGTTAGTTTACTCGCCGCGGGGAATTCTGCTCAGCCTGTGAAAACAGTTGTTTAATGTGTTCTGTGGCTCTGGAGGGAGTTTTCCCAAGTCTGTAGAAATAACTGTGCTGATGTCTCAGCTTGGACTTGGAAACAACAACATTTTTAAGAGAAAGCATGCTTTACAAATTTGAGGTGAAGCATTTCAAAAGAAGAGTGGGTCTACTAAAAAACCCTCCTGTTCCTGTCCTGTGGAAAATGTTTTTGATTGGCATACTAGAGAGTAAAAGTAAGGGTATCTCAGCCTCTGCTGTTTTAACTTTGATTGTTCTTTTATTTCTATTTATATTGTTTTCTGCTACTTCCCCCCATCTGAACAGATGTTCATTATTCACAATACAACTGACCAACCTTCAGTGATTCCCTCAGGTTGGAAAATTTGTAACTTAGAATTACAATTTACACTTTTGCCACTTTTGCTTATAGGTCTATATAAGGTTTACCAGTCAAGTAAGAAATCAGAACTCAGTCAGCTTAGCATCAGAGTGTAACAGTCTAATAGCCAGTATTGTAGAGAGCAACCAGGCACCCTTGACTTATTGGTTAAGAAGCCTTTGTTGCTCAGGGCGGACACCTCGTGTCCACTTAACCTTGCGACTGCGGCGGCCCGTGCTGGTTAAACAGCGGTCTGTAAAGTGACTGAATGTGGCTTGGCAGGATTAATCAAGCCTAACGACACATCTGTAGGTAGGCTGGCTGGGAGGAGTGAGCATCAATCACCCTCTGGAGCATCTCTCTCTCTCTCTCTCTCTTTCTCTCCTTCTCTCCCCCTACTCTCTGCTTCTCGTCAGCTGTATCGACCAACGCTTTGGGCCCTTGGTAATTAAAAGGCATTGATCGGCCTCAGCTGCAAGATGTTGGAATGCGATCATGCAGCACAGCACACTGGGCCCCTAAAGAGAACAGGTGTGCATGCACATGGGTGTGTGCATTGAATGTGTGTTTCAACATGTATGTAGTGTGTTGTGCAAATGGTTAATGTACATTATGTATTACTGTGTTTTCATGCGATGTGGGATTCTCTCATGGAATATCTCTGGCTGTGTTTAGTCTTTTTTTGAGGTTAACTACTTTCTTATTCATTTGTATGTCTTGCATTCTTTTCGCTTACATATCACCCACCCCATTAACGCAGTGGTAGAGCTGTGTGAGGCCTAATGTGTCTCCAGTGAGGCTTACTTCAGGCATCTGGTAAAATGTCTGAGGGCCTGGGAGAAAGCTTTAGGCCAACGTGCTCTTATTAAATGAGAGTTGGGGGAGAAAAAAACAACAACAACTGATTGATCCTATGCATATGCAAACCCCCAATGCTCATCTTCCCCATGGACACACATACCCACGCAGTGTTCACACGCACACACGTTCTCTCTCTTCTTTTATTCCATCTGAGTGAACGCAGTAAATCTAAGTGCCACTAGATTGCAAGCGCTGCACATTTTTCAACCTCAGAGAGAACAGGGAGCCTTGCCTGGGCTGAATGAGGACCGGCACACTACTATAAATACACCCCTGACTCTTTACTCAGTCTGACACACTGACTGAGTGACACAGTGAAGGCCGCACATCAACCACAAAAACTTCCCGCTTGATAGACATGCATACTTGCATAAAAATATGTCTCTAATTTCTGTTTATTTCTGTACTACATATTTTCCCTTGTGATATGATATACTGCAGTGGCCTTTCATTTGATGTCTCTGACTGAGTTATGCTTGTCTGAGCACCCATCTCTGCTGCCTCTGTCCCTCATAAATCCGATGAATTACCCAGTATGCCCCCCTCTTTCCTCCATTAACGCTCCCCTCCTCTTCCTCCCAACCCCCCCACCCTCCCTCTCCTCTCCTTCCTGAACGAGTGATCAATTAAGGCCCTGTCCAGCCCTCACTGCGCGTCAGCACTTTCTCTCCCCCCTTGCATCCCCTCGCTCCTCGTCATTTTTCTCTTCTTTTTGGGTGTCGTGCCAGCCACTGTCAACTCAGAGAGATAGGGAGCAGACCAAAGGTGGTAGAAAAAAAGAGAGAATTCTTTATTTTCAGGCTGAGAAGTGCTCTGTACAGATGTGAGTATCAGTATGTGCTGGATGGAGAGCCTCCTTCTGCAAAACCCTCTCCCACCCCCACCCTCAGCAGGAAGTTTACTTTCCGCCTGCTAGGAGACTTGACTTTAAAGATGAAGAGAGGCATAGAGATACTTGCACAGCTGTCTCTACACAGTGAGAGGATGTGTTTAGCCACTAGAGACAGTGTAGGTCAGGAATGTAGTAAACGTACAGTATTCTTCCTATCAGATCTTTAAAGCAAACCGTTAATGGATTTCTTAAAGAGGATATTGATATTCTATATTTTTCTTATTGTCATCAAATGCCATGAAAATACCAACAATACATTTATCCTATGCTGATATAGGCTAATCCTCTCTGCTGCAGACCTCCACTGTTTTAATAAAACTATTTAAAAAACCTCACTGAGCCACACTGTTGCACTGGCTGAACTATTCTTTCATTACAATAAAAAATGGACACTAGTTTATTTAGAGCCAATCCTACATACACTTTCCTCTTGCCGTAAATACTCGCTTGAGTGTATTAATAGCTGAAAATAGTCCACAACAAAAGCAGTATTTACTTCTGCTAAAAATGACAGTACCCAGCTGTTTTGAAACTTTTGGTCCATTTTTAAGGATTAGTTTTTCACTAGGAACAAATGGGCATGGGGCAGCAGACACTGTAGAAAACTATTGAGAGACGTAATGTATTGTAGGTTGGGTTTTTTTTTTCATGTGATTTCTTGACAATTTTAAACATATAGAGTACTCCAGCCTTATCCGTTAAAGGGTTTTGGTTTTAAAAAGACAAGCTGAGGAACTTCTTTATGTCTCTGCTTGCAGTTTGAATGTATGGTTGAATAGTGAGCTTAGTTTACTTTGCTTTATTAATCCAGTGAATCAGTTTAATTCACCGGTAATGTTCCTATGTATATATATATATATACACATTATCAGTTTCTGCGCACCATAGCTGCATCCACAAGGAAACTAATATTGAAGAGAATGTGACACTATCTTGGGAAACAATTACCTATGCTGAACTGTAGAGAGTTTTTACAGGTACACTTGCGCTGGATTCGTGTTACTTCTAGCTGTTTTGAATGATTCATCTGTCTCTTATAATCCTGGGCTGCATCCAAAATCACTCCCTCACTAACTCATTCACTATTCCCCTCATAATAGACACTAGTTTACTCTATAGTGCGTCATCTCTGGCAGGTGTAATTTTGTATAATGTAATTTTCTCATGACATATTGCATTGTGGGATTGTTTGCAGATATTCCACTGTGTGAATTTTGAAGGGCACTATATACTGCATTCGTTGCTGCTTTGCACAATATATTAAAACAGGAATGCTTTTGGCTATAGTAAAGGCAAAAGAAGTAAATTGGGAGATTGTTACAATTGTTAATTGTAAATTGCTTATGCGTAACACAGTTTGTGCTCTGGTCAGGTCCGACAGCCATCCTTGGAAAATGTTAACATTTGAGACATGGACATCTATGAATTAAGCTAAGCTAGGCTAACCCTGCATTCAGCGTACATTCAAACTGCTAGCAGAGAGAGACATTTATTGTTGTCTGACTCTCAGTAAGTAAAAGGTTCACTTCCCTCAAACCCAAACTAGCGTTATTTGTTTATTGGTTACCATTTTCTCCAAATGCTCTCTGGCTGAAAGTGGTACTTTAAATACCTTTTAAATCACCACTTTATTAACTAAAGTGACTTTCATGAGAATACAGCTCTATTAAAATCCAATCTCTCCTTTCAGGTGGATGTGAAATCACTCATGAAGCTATAAGGACATCTGACAGAAATGTGATGGGATGTTGCTTCATATAAATTTTGAGATTTTGAATTATTATTATTATTATTGGGGTTCTTTTAAAGAACTAACCCATTTCCGTTTTTAAACCTTTAATATGAAATCCAGTGAGGTCCGTTGGCCTATTAGGACCTGCCAGATGCAGTTAGGGAACTGCTTCATGAGTTATTACTGGTTCAAGCCTCCACTGTGGTGCATCTGCTGGCCATTGCATTGTTGCTGTTAATTCAATTCCCGGTCATGATAAGTGCTGCACACTGTGCCCTCTGCTGAGGAGCTTTTGATCTCTGCTGATTGTTGCAGATTGGCAATCGTCTCAAAGAGATAAGGCCCTGGTAATTTAAAGTGGGTTGCGAGAAGAGAGGGGACTTCATCTTTTAAAAGCTTATTACTCTTAAAGATTATCCAAGGTCTTTCAATTTGACGGTCATTAGATGGATATGACTGAATAATAGATGAGATCCTCTTCTGTTCCTCTCTGCTGCAGCATTCCTGATCTTCAGCCCACTTTTGTTTATCCCAGCATCAACCGGCTTACTCAGAAGAACTCTACCAATGTCACGAGGGATGTAGTCTCATTCCTTTGCAACCGTCCTTGTAAAAGTTTCTGTCTCTTCTCCCTGCCCCTCTCTTCCTCACTTCACTTTAAATGATTTCAGTCTTTTCTCAACATGTGGGAGTGAAGGACTGTTTTCCCTTCTTGAGAAAACAGAACAGCCAAATGTCTGTCTTATTTATCTATCCCTATCTAATGCCTGTCTCTTTTCTCCTCTTACTATCTCAATCTCTCCCTTGCTTTAAGATCGTTCTTACTTGAGGTTGCATTGGGCTGATAATCTCCTCCATCTTTCTCCTAATTCTGGGGGAAAGTCTTTGATTTAACCAGAAGAATCCATTTCACCTTGTCAAGAATCTGATAAAGCACCCTCCTCACCCTAATCTCATTTTAAGTTCACTCTGTACCCCCTTCCTCATCTGTTTTCGTCTCATATTTCAGCTACAAAACAGAATGTATTGCAAAGAAAACCATTATTTTTTGTTTTGTTATTTCATAGTCCCTCGTAATCACAAATCACAGAGCCTACAGTCTGCTGGAAATTGTGTTTCTTTGGATCCAGGCCCACTCCTTCCTTCATCTTATACTTAATTCCCTTCATCCTTTCTTTCACACTTCTCCTCTTTTTTTCGTCTTTGCTTTCAAACGAAGTCCTTTGAAATAGCCTCCACAAAGTTGGGAGCTGACATGAGGATAGATATGGTGCATATGATATTGAAAACGCTGAACGCCATCAGACACAGGCGGTCGATTACAGCGCCTGCAAATTTCCACTGGTCGGCCATGCTCTCAGCTTCGTCCTGCTCCCGGAAACGGTCTGCCATGTAACGCACCTCCTCCAAGATAGCCTGTAGCTGGGGGTCTCCTATCCCTGCAGTCGAGCACCCTCCAAGCCCTCCAGGTCCACCTCCAAAGCCCCCACCACTGGAGACAGTGCTGGGGCAGCCTACAGTATCTATGTTGGGTGTTGGTGGTGTTGGGGAGCTGCAGAATTGAGATGGCAGGTGCGGAGGTGGGCTCCCTGCTACTCGCGGAGGCCCTGTGGAGATGTTATTCCTCTGGAGAGACTCTGAGAGCATTGAAGGGTCCTCCATGTTTTGGAAGCCCATGTAAAGAAGGTTCCCGTTGTTGTTTGCGCTGGACTGGGCGTGGAGGTGAGGGTGCCCCGCGTGGAAGGACCCTGTCTGGAGAGGAGCCAAGTTCTGTGGGTGCAGCGGATGGAGGGTGGGGTCCGGAGGGTTCGGGATGCTCCCACTGTGGGAGCCAGAAGAGCAGCGCCGCAAGTGGGGGGCACACGGGGGCCGCTCTGGGTCGTCATTCTCTCCTGGCCTCTTCATACGCAAGAACCATGCTACCCACTGCAGTAAGACAAGCTGCACCTGTGGAGAAAAAAAGAGAGAAGCTGGAGGACAGGAAATAGCAGAGCAACAGAGCGAAAAGAGCACAAAAGCCTACGAGGAAGCAAAAGAAAATATGAGAAAGCTGTAAAGCATTGAAAACCACCCACACATTTTGACCTTCACATAACACTACTTAAGCTGGGCCAAATAGCCTCATTTGTCGCGCATTGACGTTGGTGCTGTATCCGACCTTGCGTCTTGTTTCAAAACGCAGCTGCGTTTGTATAAGTAGTAGTACGAGATCATCGCCAGGGACACCCAGTTAAAGCGCCTGAGGCAAAGAAGATTGTTAGCTTTATTTCCAGCAGGATACTTACAAAGGCAGCATTCAATTTAAACTTGATCATTGAGATGGACCGTCCAGTTACTGTGTAATGAGCCTGCAATAACGTTAAAGTAATCTGCAACATTGGCTACTTGCACGTTGGTGCAAAGTTAAACCTTGCTCTATTCTACTCTATTTTCCCTCTGCTCTCCTTGTTTCCTCTTCCCTCATCTCCTTGTTTCCTCTCCTCTTCCTTAACATCAAACAAAAAACTCCCTTGGAGAAGGACTACTGTCCCCTAAAAGGGCATAGTCCAGATGTCTGGCATCTAATGAGAAGCTAATGTCCAGATGACTGCTCAATTAGTCTGCAGCGAGTGTGTTTACTGGCCAGGTAACAGTCCCTGTTGTTGTTGCTGGTGCTGATGTTGTTTTTGCCCAGGCTGCAATTATGAGCTGTGCTGGTTCGATGCACTCATCTGAACCACATCAATTAGCTTGTTAATTGGCCATTGGACTGTCCTAATAGGCCATTCATCATCAGAACGTCCTTGCAATGTATCGATATACAGCATCTGCCTTCTCATGCAGCCAAGCTATTTGTACATAAATCGATAAATGTAGACCTGTCAATGTTCAAATACATCTTAGAATGCCAAAGAAATGCCATCCTATATTTCATTTGTTTATTAATATTACAAAAATAAGAAGTAATAAGAAGAAAATGTTTGGCAAGACCAGTTTTTTTTTTTTTTACCAACTGAATATCATGTTTAAATGTTAATGCCTTTATTTTGGGCCTTTTTTCCACATTTCACATTTTTGATATATTCACATGAGAACAAAACTTTTGTAAAAAGGCTTGATACATTTTTTTTTGCATTCAGCAGAAGGCAATAAAAGTGAGAAGAGGGAGTGAGTCAAATCGAATCCACCCACATATCCTGAGCACTTTGAAACGCACTCCAGTTGAAGTCTGTGGCGATGCATTTGATGAACACGCTCAGGCAGACTGACACTGCCGGATGAGTCACAGGCGAGGAAGTCGGAGAATGAAAAGAGAAAGGAAACTGGCAGAGGAGCACAGGTATAGGACTGACAGATGGATAACATGTTACTGAAAATGGCAGAGCCGAGGAGTGATGCTAATGCTGAAATAGAGATGAATAAAAGCAGTATATCACATCTGAAATAGGGAGACCAGCCATTTACAGGATTTAACAAGCCAGAAAGCATGATGTATGTAAATAGGTTATGATGAGGAGTTTGAGCTCAGCCTCACCCATTTGGGCATGTTTCCTCCATTTGGATCATGGTGATGATACTGCAGAACCACTACGGTGGCGATGACTGACATCCCAACGATGATCATTATACTGGCAAAGTATTGACCTGGGCAGAGTAGAGTATGGAGCAGTGTTATATTTCATTTTACAGTCAATTTATACACATTGTAATTTCCTCCTACTGCTTCCAACTATTTCCTGCAAGGTAACCATAAAAACACGCGTGTTATTATTCATCTTATTCACCAGTATCCTCTGAACACGTAGTATCTAGCACTGCAAGGTCAGTGAGAGAAGTTCTTTTATTTATTTCACCAAAAAATACTGAAGAATAACATGACTTGAAGGAAGGATTATATTCTCCCTGTTTCTTCTCTGCTTTATTCTAAATGAACCCATCATTTGTTACATATCTTCATGCACACTTGGGACCTGCTACCAACACTACTACCTGCTAGTAGCCACATTGTGTACGTATTTTTTAATAAAGAATTATGCTGAAGGCAGCGCTCTGGTGATTATGACTCTACATTTATTTTCCCCTGATGTTTTTAATGACCTGGATTTGTGTCTTTAGGCAAAGATGGCCATGCATCTGTCTCTGGCTGCAGTCTTAGTTCACTAAACATAATTCCCGGCAGTATGCCTGCAATCAATTTAGCCAGTTAAGTTTTAAGGCGAGCAGATGGATAAAATAAATTCTGTTGTTCTGGGGGGGGTTTAGGCATTTTTAGCTCTACCATTGTGTAGTAATATGTTGTATTTTTTCATTTATTTTGTGTAGTCTTTACTCATCCAAATTGAGAGTTTTGGGATTGAGGATGTGATATCCTGGACAGACTATAAAGACTGTATATTTGTCAAACCAGGGATTTTTCACTCTTTGATGGATTACTATGAAATCTTGTACAGACACTTGTGGTCCCCAGAAGATAAAACCTAACTTTGGGGATCTACTGGCTTTTTCTGTGCATGAGGTTGAAATTTGTGGCTTTGAGTGAATTGTGTCAACAACTTTTACCATGAAATTTGGTGCAGACATTCCTGTTCCCCTCAGGATGAATTTAATAACTTTAGAACTTTTCATCTAGAACTATCAAAGTCTCAGTTCATCCAGTATTTTGGTTTACAAATAGCTGCAAAACTAATGGCTACCATACTCAGCTGTACTTTGTGTTTAGCAATGATTAGCACATGTTAGCTTGATAACACACTTAACTAGGTTGATAAACATAATAATATACCTGCTAAACATTCACTTGTCCGCATTGTTACATTGAGTACGTTAGCATGCTGACTTTATCATTTACCCAAAGCACCACTTTGCCTAAGGACAGCCTCACAGAGTTGCTGACATGGCTGTACCCTCTTAGTCTTGTTGAAAAGAAATAAACCTGACTTGACTTTGAACCCCCAGAGCTCTACTAGAAGCCACTTCCTGCTGTACACCGCTAGGAATTACTACTGAAAAATTGAACACGAGAGACTAAATATTGATTGTCACTGTCAGATGGGAACTTCATGCAGTATCTCTAACGAGTAAATGTCTTGATTTCACATGACGACCAGTAAAAAGTCCTGTTAAACGACTCTTGATCATTAAGGACGATGTGAAAACAACACACACAAACACTACCTCTCTCACGTACCTATAAGAGGGACGGAGTCAGATGTGGCTGGCATGATCTCTGCAACCAGCAACATGAAAACAGTAAGAGACAGCAAGACGGTGATACCTGTAGATAGATAGATAGATAGTTAGATAGATAGATAGATAGATAGATAGATAGATAGATAGATAGATAGATATGAGAACATAATGCTGGAAGTACATTTTGTTATGCAATCAACATTGTGGCTTAGTCTCCTCCCCTGAGTAGTGGTACTTTGGTATTTTGATAAATGGTCACACTGAGATCAGGTTTGATTTATGTAAATGACCAGCTAATGCTCATACAGTCATACAGTGAATTAATTTATGACATTCTGTACCTCTACAGCAAAAAGCATTTCCGCACAGCAAATAACCATTTTTTAAGTTGTCCAAACTCCGCTTGCGTGCACGTGAACACACACACCATGCGCTCCTGCACTGAAACTCATCTCCATCTTCATTTATCCACCTACACACTATCTGTCTCACATCTCCAACAGAAAGAATTTAAGGAGTGCTTTGCTGGCATATATGTCCCCATTCAGAAGCATTTAATTAAACTCCTTAGCCTAGAGATAAAATATGAATGGCCTTTAAGGATATTAGGAAAATTAAAAATGCTTATTTATATTGTTTCTTTCTCAGAAATGACACTTGTTCTTTTTAAAAGCATGCTCCTCTAACCCTAAAAGCCCAGCCACTTGGTCCCCATATCTCCTCCATCAAGCCGAGTGACAGAATCTTTTCCTGGAAGGCAGTGTCTAAGCTCTCTCCCCCAAATCAATTCTCTGGCCTTAATTACATCAATAGGTTAATTGGCCTTGTGTGTAAGGCTTGGCATTTATTCTCTAGAGAAATGCTGCGTAATGCATCCTGTATTGAGGTTAAGGATATGCTATGACAATGCTGTAGCGGCTTCCCTCTAAGTTGCCCTCCCACTCAGACATGGGTCAAATAGTATTTACGAAAAAGCATAAGCATCTAAATGTTTTTGGTACATTTGATGAGTGATCAGACTGGTAGAAAGATAATAAATGCAAACAAGCTTGGTAATAGTGTTTCATTTGAATTCAAGCCTGATTCCTTTTTAGGTGGTTTCATGTTCATTCTCATTATTATCTACCCAAGATCTTCCTCTTTGTCAGTTTTGGTTAATTTTGTAAAAAGAAAGAAAAAAGAGGAGTTTAATAAAAGCTTCAAGCTGAGGTAGGAGATGATGTTGGAGAACTAGCAACTAGATTTATCCAACTGAAATCCCACCTCCCTTCAGGCCTCTTTCCAAAGCCACTCACCAAAACACATTTTTAATGCGTACTGAGTACACGGGCAGATTGAGCGCAGGTAGGCATGTAAGTGGGTAGGTAGACCAAATGATTGGTCCTGCTTATTACAGTCCTGCGACAGCCGCAGAAACCTGCTTTTTTTTTTTTTCTATCAGAGCATTTGATTTATTGGTTGCTACCGGGTCGTAAAGAGAATTTCAACAAAACTAAAAACTTCTGTAATAAATTGCCTACCGCATCATAAAGAGGTAAGAGGTAAAAATTAAACACCAAAGTACATTTTGTATTACATTGTCATTTGCAAGGGGTTTCCTCATTTTATCCATTTCATTTAATTAAGTATTAGTTGTAAAAGTAATTTCAGAAATAGGGCTGCAATAATTGATTATTTTGATTCGATTAATGTGTTGACCATTTTCTCGAATGATCAATCAATCATTTTTATCTATAAATGTCAGAAAATAGTGAGAAATGCCATTATAATATCACAGAGCCCAAGGTGACATATTCAAATAGATTTTTTTTGTCTGACCAACAGTCTGAAACCCAAAGATATTCCATTTACAATAATATAAAATAGAAATGAGCATCAAATCCTGGCATCTGAGAAGATGGAACCAGAGAATTTGCCATTTTTGCTTTAAAAATTGCTGAAACAAATAATCATATCAAAAAAGTTGGCAATTATTTTTCTGTCGATCAACTATTCGATTAATCGGTCAGATAACCTGGAGTGTGTGTTGTCCGGTGTCTTAACTCTCTATCATAACTATCATCCCTCTTGTGCTCTAAACAGGTTGAAACAGATATTATAATTTATTTGCAGCTGCTGTTTGATCGGAGCACGGCTTCCTCTCTGTCATAGTGTGATATGGTTGTCTCTCACCTTTTCCTCCTTATCAGTCCTCCCTCTCTCTTTTGTGCTCATCCTTTTCACATTCTTCTCCTGTCTGTTCCCTTTTCTTTACCCTTCCCACACCCATCCATCTTTGTTCCTCCTCCTCGCATTTCCCATCTTTCTATTTCACCCTATAATCCCTCTCCCCTCTCAGCTCCTCACCCGTACCCCCTTTGCCTCTTTCATCCCACCCCATAGACTTGTGAATTGGTCAGTCATTTAACTTAACGGACTACCATATTTACTCTTTCTGGATACAGAATTTTGTGTTGTGTGAGTGCATTTCCTTCCTCAGAAAATTTGCAAAGCAGTTTGAAACATGTATTGTTTACATCTATGTTTTTAACCTAGCACAAAGGATTTACATAGTCAAATCAGAATCGTCATGTCCTGCCTATAGTCGAGTGATAGTCCAATCTTGTGTATTTTTTGTGTGCGGTGATTGTGGGGGTGGGGGGGGGGCGCGGGTACACACAGTAGCTAATCTTGAGAAGCTGCAGAGCTGCAGTCTCTATCACTCACTGTAAATTTCCAGCTAAACTGAGGCTCTTTATTCTTTTTACATGTTTATTTACAGCATTAAACATTGAAATGTATATTGGCTGTATATTTATATTATTGGGAGAAAACTGGTAGTTCTATGTAAAGACGTTGGGCACCCCCATATCACCAAAATGGCGTGATCCTTCTATCGCTGCGAAGCTTTGACTGTGTGATTGACAGTCGAATCAAGCTCCGCCCATCGAAGCATCGAATCTTCGACTATTCGGGGTCAGCCCTACTAGCAGTCTTTTCTTTTCTGCCTTTGTCGGTGCGTTTCTGCATATCTTGGCAACATGTAGATCGGTGGGATAGTGTAAAACCAGTGATAGGAATGTGTATCACATCACTCACATGTTGTATGTGTTTGTGCGCGTACATGAGAGCAAACGAAACAGAGACACACTCAAAAAAAACACAGTGCTACTACTGGTCAGAAACTCCACAAAGTACCTTTAAGAGTAAGGTATTTTGTAAAAAGCTTGATGATCTAGAATTCTCACTCTCTTATAGTCCAGTGGACTTTATAGAAGTAAAGTGGGAACAACCTCAGACACCGTCATGATGAAGGCAAGATAGACAAAAACTGATGCACTTGCACTGAAGCTCACACTGTTCTGCACCTCTCTGTGAGCACGTTCCCAAAGATAAAAACCGAGACATGACACTAACAAGCCCTCTTTCCCCACTTCAGGTGTCTTTTTTCCCCACTGCAACTGCCTTACGTCCATCTATTTCCTCCATCATTGCTCTTTTTGATCCACTCACCCAGTGAGATTTTCTCCCCAGAGTCTGCTGGTAGCACAAAGATGAGCAGGGTCATTGAAGACAGCAACACACAGGGGATGAGCAGGTTCAGGGCATAGTAGAGTGTTCGTCGCCTTATTGTTACAACAAACGTCACATCCGGGTAAGGCTCCTTACAACAATCATAGAAGGCCTCACTTCTGGTGCCAGGAACTCCTGCAAGACCAGGGACAGAGAGAAATTCACTCTAATGCTATGTGACTGGATGTTTTTAATGAGGATGCAATGCACCTTACTTACCAACCAAGTCCCATTCTCCATTGGGCATGTAGCCTGAGATGTCAGCGTCGTTCATCTGGAGGTCCAGCAGCCAGCCGTCGTACGTCCAAGAGCCGAACTTCAGCTCACACCTCTGGATGTCAAAAGGGAACCAGCGGACGTCCACGTTGCATGTGCTCATAAAGATTCCTGAGACAAAAGCAGACAAAAGAACAAGAGACAGAGAGTTAAGGCTCCACAATCAGTTGACTAAATGACAACATGGACCCCTGCAGAGTCCTGCACAGAGATGACAAGGGAAAGATGTATTGGAGGACCACTTGTCCAGAAAGCCTGTCCTGAATATAAAGCTGCTGGTCAGAAAGACTCATTCATTCGTATCCAGCCAGCTCTAAAGACTGAGTTCTTAACTCAACCATCTTCCATTTTTTAGATAGAAACGGTGTGGAAAATGCTGCGTCACAACCAAGAGAGCACACTGGAATTGGATTTTTATTAACATTGCACAAGTCTTCTGAGAGTTCTATTTTGAAATTGAGTTTGGAGGCTGGAGAAGAGAAAGCAATGACTACATTAGAAACAACCTCCCATCAAAGAAATGTCTATTAAAAAAACCTGGCAGCAGTATTGTCACTCACAGGCTTCAGACATTCTGCTCGGCAAAGAAATGTTGCTTCTGCACACTGCAGACACAGCTGTTAGCTAAGCCTCAGCGATAGAAGGAAACATCAACAGTGACACTGAAATATGAGATTGTCCACAGTAGCCCTAATCAGATTACCACTTTTATTATGCAAAATAAATGCACACTCACACGCATATGCAAAGGCAAATGCAAGCACAAAATCATAGAGACACACTTGCACGCCGGTCTCCACCCCCAAATGAAGAATCACAGTGATCCTCGCAGTGGTCGCTGGCCAACTCCAGCCCTTAAAGTAATTACTGAAATAAATGAATCAGGCCAGTTGAGACGTTCAAACGCACACAGAACAAAAATACCAATGAGGCCTTACACCCCTCAAAGATATTCTTTATGAGTCTACCATCATGCATCAGAATGGCATGAAAGCAGAGTTTGGAGAAGAGTAAGGAGGTTAGCAGGTTGTGTGCTGGTTTCAAAGCAGAGGTTGACCACAAAAATGACACTAAATTAAGTACTAGCTATAACTTTTCTATTTTATACACTCCCTGCTATCTCAAATCCAGTTACTGACACCAAGTTCTTGCAAGTGATTGTCTTTGCTTCATGGGCATGTTGTCTTTATAATTACTCCTGTTAAAAATGACTGATTATGTAAAAGTAGCTCGATCTGCCTTTGCAGACCACTGTTCTGTGCACCTTCATGCACAGAATATTTTTATAACCTGCCACTCAAAGATATCTAGTAACCTGGCAGCAACACTCACAAAAAAGACACCTGGATTTTTAAACAGCTTGAAACAATCTCTCACTCTCTCTCGCTCTCTCTCTCTCTCTCTCTCGCTATCTCGCAACACAGCTCTCAAAAAAAACCTCCATCATTCTGAAAATCGCTTCCCAAGGAAGGCAATACAAGACCCGGAGACAAAATTCCCTTTTTGCAAATGTCACACAATCAGAAAACCTGTTACATCTTATCTCCTGTTTTACCATTAAACCCAAGCATAACAACACCCTTACCTCTACAGCTACGAGAGGTTTTCTTCAAATGATGGTGTGCAGCAGACGCTTGGGATCCTCCGCCTTTGAATTATTTACTGTGTGTCAAGCTCCTGCTCCATGCCTGCCACCCACAGACCTGTTGCCTGTTATTTACTGACAATAACAGCCCAAAAAGCCTCAGAAATTGCAACCAGGCTTGTGTGAGTGAGTCAGAAAAAGCTGGTTTGCTGCTCATTGTTTTCCTTTTTCTGCTCTTTCTCTTAATTTTTCCATTCAGTCCATCTCTCTGCTCTCTGTCTCATCATGTTTGGTGGTAAAAAACCTCTCCTCCTCGGCACCCTAATTGGCTCAGATCCAAATCGCCACATTAAGGAGCTGTATTTACATTCAGCAGCAGCCTATTAATAAACATGCCCGCTGAATAGAACTGATAGGGTGGCTTTCTGAGCTCACAGTCCTCGACCTTTGTTTCAGAAGGCCGTTTCAACTGAACCCGCCGCTAACACCAGGGATTCAGTCACAGCCTGCTGTAATCTGATGTAAAAAGAAATGACTGAGGAAACTACAAAGTAAAGACCTGTGAAAACCCAGGGGAGCTCTTGCTTTCACAGGCTTGCACAGGTCTTGCATTTGAGTTAAGACAGGAAACGGAGGAAGCGAGCGCCTCCTATTTATAGGTTTTACTCACAGCGCTGGGTATCTGTAACCAGTGAGAAACCAGAGTTGCTCTTTTATACTGATAAAATATTAATGTCAAGAGCACAAACAGGGGAGAGACATGCAGAGATCACTGAATGAGATGCTGGAAGTGATAGTTAGGTAGATGAAGGGATTAACAAGAGTTATAGCATGAATGAGAGAAAAAAAACAGGAGAGACTCACCTGGAGGCAGATACTCAGCATAGCCACTGGAGTTCACCAGAACATTGGTCTTAAAGGTGGAGTCAAAGTCGTCATCTGCACTGAGGAAGGACAGGGGGAAGTGACACTACTTTTTGAAATATAATTTGTGTATGTATGAGGTGTGTGTTAAGGTGTTTATGTGTGTTTTACCTGTTGTAGAGCAGGACATCTGGTGTCCAGACCTGATCTGTGGTGAAGCGGAGGTTTTGACTCCGGGATGTTCGCTCTGGTTCCACTGGAGATAGTGATCGAACCAACCCTTAAAAACAGAAAAGATACAGTCTGTATCCCAGTGGACCATAGGGACAAGCTGCTTTGTCTCCCAAATCCCTCTGCAGTCAGTTTAGATCCAATAGAAGTCATATAATATACTTAAAGCAAAAGATTACTTTTTTCTTTACTTCAAAAAGGTGAATTTTTAAAGATGTTATCATAGGATTCACAGAGTATAGGTCATAACCTTAATTTACATGTTAAAGAACAGCAAATTCATTATCACCACACCCCAAGCATTCAGAGTCCCTCAGGGGTCCTTACCATACGTAGCCATATGTTAGTGGTTAGCACCTGGTTCTTCTCATCCTGCAAAACAGTTAAACATTTTTAGCACGTCTTTTCTTAGAAATAATTTGCTGTCAATTTGCTTACCAGGCAAAGAGAGGTATATTATTTTGCATCCTTATTAAAATTATTATTATATTATTATTAATATTACAGTTTCAAACATAAACTAATTTAATGCCTTACTTGGTGCTTATTGAAAAAAGCGTCACCAAACAGATTGCAAACATCATATATTTTAACATTAAAAATATATTTTGTCAGACTCCATACAGTGTCAGATGACCGCAAACCTGTGGCCACTGAGGTTGAGAACAACAGCAGCTGCAGACACCTACCACATCCATGATCTGTATCAAACTGAGGGAGAAGACAACGGTGAGAGGGTGGGAGTCGTTGGCCACTGGCCGCTCCATCGGGTTGTAGTCCTTCAGGAGGTTCTTCAGCAGGTTCCTCTGGTGAGGACCCTGCAGCGACACTGAAGAGGCAGAAAAATGTGAGAGAATTCAAATCTGGTAAAATTTTCACCTGTGAAAATAAGCCACACTCCACACCATAAGAAAACCTCTGTTTGTTAAAGTTCCTTTAAAAAGATTTTTAATCTGTTTCCCAAATTGCAACTCCATTTCCTAATCCAAACAAAGATGGTTGCTGGGATGTCTTTGCTTAATTTCTACAACGTGAACCAAAATATAACACATTTATTATCAGTTATAGTTGTATTATTTTCTATATTGATGGTACTTTCAATTGTTTTGTATTTTCGTACAAAATAATGCTTAGCTTTGTGACTCGAATGTAATCGTTATTCATGAGGAGCACAAACTGGGGTACAGACAGATGGGAGCTACCTCTTGGTAAAGTCACCTGTAAAGCCCTTAATGACAGACGAAGTCTGTGTTTAATAAAAATCTCACAAGGGAATCAAATGAGACTTTGGGGAGACTTTGTACAGTGAAGTACAGTCAGGCAGGGAGTGATGCTGAAAAAAAAGATGAGTAGATTTAGCCCTCAGGAACTGAACTTTTCTTATCTTCTTTGTCCAGAAGAACAAGACTAAAAAAGAAAAGGAAAGGGAGGTGAAAAGGGAGATTAATGATTAAATTAGCAGAAATACAAACAGATCTTTATCACCATTAGGCACATTATCTTAACTTTTATGATTTAAGCTTTGCAAATAAAATATGGGTGTCAGATTGAAATATTTAACATTAATATTGTTATTGGATAACACAGAGAAGGAAATCATCAAACAGGAGAAAGATTTAGAGAGACCATGCAGAACATTCAGTAAACAAAAAATCTAATTAGATTTACTGAGAAAGCATTTCAGGGTATAATCTGCACTAACGTATGTGTGCATGTGTAACGTAAGAGGTAATACAGGAAATTTTGAATAGAGATGTTATGGACTAGGAAAACAGATTGAATGGATTTAGAGGGAGTGTAAACAGACTATATTGTGAGACACAAATGCGCAGACCAATTTAAAATACAAAAGATGTTGTGTTCCAGGAGCTTCGTCTATGTTTCCTCTCCCATCAGTGGGTCCATCATAACACAGCCAATCTTTATCCAAACTCATAGATTTTATTTAACATACTAGTTGAGATCCCAACATTTTCAAGTCCACCATTTACACGATGCTTACATACAGGGAATTAATTACAAAATGATGCTTAAAACATTTGGATTTCTCTCGTCTATGAGAAAGTGAAGCAATTAAAAAATGGGGTCTTGGATTTTAACATTTCACTCAATCTGGTGTTGTATAACCTTAATAAAGTGCTAGAAAAACAGATATAGAAATATGAGACATGCAACAGTATGGGAAAATGGGTTTGCCTCTGGCTTTGAAGCGTATTTATAGGGAATATCTATCAGGGTTCAAGGAGTTGAGCAGTGGCAGAAACGCACATGCAATCATAGTATTAAAAGATGGTTTCAGTCCAAGCAAAGAGAAAATCCCTCGACGTTTCCTTAAATCTAGTGTTTGTCTGCAGCAATACAGTCTTTTATTTGCTGGACTTCTTGAAAAACACAAACAGAAAAACATTTTGCTTCTTCTGCCTGTAGGGAAAGTTCACCTGCTCTCCTCTCAGCCCTGTCATCCACTGTCAGCCTGTCTATTCAGCCACGACTTCTGCTGCTTGGAGCCCCATCTGCAATATTACATCCACAACCAAACAGGGAGCCAAGATGGAAGAGCCGATCTATACGTGTACTTCAGTTGATCTGTGGGGGTAAGATCCCCTGACATGCACACAGAGTCGGCTTGTGGAATGAGGAGAAAAAAAACGATGAAATATTGTGACTGCCCAGATTCTTCCACACACTCTCTGTCTGCCTTGCTGCACACACTAGATGTCAATCTGCCTGTTAAAACACCTCATGCAGAGGCATCCAACCTCTAGGTCAACTCAGTATCCAGAAAAATAAGAACACAGTTGTGAAAACGCCCTGAGATGTAAACAAGTAAGCAAACAGGTGAACCAGATTCTCACTTTTCTTCTCCTGGAGTTTTTATTTTCCTACTTTAAATTCTTATTCTCGTGTATACTTCACGGATCAAGCATCAACACCACCGACTCCAATTCCTGAATTCCTGTAAAACTGCACTTTGAGACTAAAGTGCCGCTGCTGCAATTCTGATTCCTGAGAAATAGAACGAAAGACAGAAAGAGAGAGGGAGACGGGCAGGCTCACCGTGGATCAAAGCAGAGAATCCAGAGAGGAGCAAAGCCACCGAGTGCCACATCCTGGTGGTGAGGAGCGGGAGTAAAGAGGAGGCAGAAGAGGAGAAGCCGGATGCTGAAGGAGGAGGAGGGGAGGAGAGGGAGGACAGACTCAGGAAGCTGCTGGAAATCCCCCTGTCTGCATCCAGTCGGCATCAGAGGGAAGGCGTGTGAGCGTGTGCTGGAAGACACAGGAGCTGAGAGAGGGAGTGCAAGAGGAGGAGGAGGAGATGGTGGCTGTGTGCTCTCTGTCTCCCTGTCTCTCTGTCTCTCTGGGAGGTGGGACTAAAATGGAGAGCACGGAGAGAGAAATGTCAGTGATGTGGGTGAGAGGGTTGAAGATAGAGCAAGGGGTGGAGAAAGGCAAGGTTTTAATTGGTCTATGAGTTGACCTTACCAATGGAAGAGGAATCCATACAGAAAGGTGGAAACATAGGCTTCCCAAAAAGAAGGGGAGGCATTCAGTGCAAAGAAGTGTTTTAAATATGCTCAATTAGTGCAAATAAACAGGCAAAAAAAGGCAAAAGGATAGGGGGAAAGAATTGGGTTTACAACTACTCAGGTGCCTGTTTTTGTGCTCAAATTGCGCATATTTAAAACACTTCTCTGCACTGAACGACACAAAAAACAGGCACATTGTTAAAAACAAACTGAAAAAAAAATCACTTCTCTGCATTTTAACGGCAAAATGTGAAAAGGAATGCTGTAAAAGATAAATTACTGTTTAAAACATTAATAAGATTTCCCTGTCTTTCATTCCCTTTGCATATCTCCCACTGTTTGTGTTAATGGCTGGTGACATATGTCAAAAATACATGGCAGCTGGTTACACATAACACAGGTTATGACCATGCCCAGCTCTACTCTGTGTGTGTGTGGTGTGTGTGAGAGAGAGAGAGGAGAGAGAGAGAGAGCTTCCCCCACTCAGCAGGGGGTGAGCTTTGAATCATAGGGGCAGATGGACTCCAGTTTAATTGAGAAAGTGCTGGGCTCTGCAGGAGGGCAACGGGAATGTGCATAGTTAAACTCTACTTCTCATTTGTCCTCACGAAATGCTGATGCAAGGACAGAGGCAGCGAGAAACGTAAGACTGAGAGAAAGGGAGAGTGAGCAGGGGAGGGGGGAGCAAGAGAGCAGGAAGAAAGAGTTAGACTGTATAATAGATTACCCTATTACTTCTGCTGCCCTTCGGAATTACCCCTCTCCTAGGCAGACTGTCACACATCCAGAGCTACAGATTCATGCTCGGCTGCGCACAGAGGATGGAGAGTGGCCCTCGGAGGCGAATAGAAGGATGACTAAGTCACCGGTTAAACCAGACAAAACTGCGCCAAGCGTGGAGCGAGGACACACAATGTGCCTCAGCAATGTTTTATCAGAGGAGAAGCATCCTGTTGCTGCTGCATACCTGCAATATTGCTGCTTTAATGTGCGCAAAATTGACTTTGAGTTCATCTCGTGAAAAAAAAGGGGGGGGGGGGGTGATGGGGGACGATCCTTCTGCTCTTATGCACCAAATACCAGTGTGACACAGTGCCAAAAACAAAATTCATTACGCTTCATAAAAATACAAATTGGAGGCACTGAGGCGTGGGTGACATCTGGTGGTTGTTTTCCAACTGCATTCTGGCTGGAGCTCAGCAACACTGGCAGGAGTTGTGTCTTTTGAGGGGAGGAGACGATGGTGTTAATTAACAAGGAAGAAACTGAACTATTAAGATATAATGAGAAGAGATGACGAGGGCCAATGCTATAAAGAGAAGGCTAATTAGAAAGAAAGAATGAAAGAAAGATGAATGAAAACACTGCAGAGAGTGGATTAAAGCCATATCAGTGATGATGATAGTTGGAGGAGGAGAATGGGGATTTTGAACATCATGTGGACAATGGTATGGTGTAGTAGTGCCACTCTCTGCATAGTAATTTTGTTGATCCTGATTGTGATTGCACAGCCGTACTGGTGGCCGTCAGTCTGACCTGGCATGACTACAGCTCATCCCTCTCTGTGCTAAATGCTGAATGCCGCCCCAGACAGTGCAGCCATCAGCCATCAGGGCTGCTGTGCTGTGTGTTTTTAATTACTCTGCTGATTGGATTAGGCCCTCTCCCGCGTGACACGTCCCCTCCACCTAATAGGGTGTTATCGACAAAACCAAGCACATACATCCACTCGCCTGTGACGTCTGATTTGTCAAAGTGGCCTTTTTTTTGTCTTGAATGGAGTGGAGTAGCTGACGTCTCTCTAATAGACATTTCTATCCTGCCCCAGCAGCAAGCCCTAGAGTAGTTAGACAAAAGCTGGACTGTTATCCAATAAAGTTTTATGGTGTGAAATCTTAAAAGATTACCCCACAGATTTAAATCCTTAAGATTCTTTTTTATTTTTGCTTTGAAGCTGACATTGGTCTGCACCTTGCTGCATGTGAGAAATTGAAACTTCGTCTTTGACAGACATGTTAGCCCTACTTGCCTAAGTGCTACTCGTGTATTTTCATTACATGTGAGTCACAGAGCTAAACATCTGTTTTTCTTAAACAAAAAAAGAAAATCTTTGAAAAACCCAAAAGGTCTTGGTTTTTGTGCTGTTTCCAGAATTCTTATTCTTCTAGCCATGTGGATGAAAAAAATCCTGTTTGCTGCACAGCTGAAAAACATTTTAACCTGTTTCCCAAATTGCGACTCTGTTTCTAATCCAAACAAAGATGGTTGCTTGAATGTCTTTGCTTAATTTCTACAACGTGAACCAAAATATAACACATTATAATCAGTTATAATTGTATATTCTTTTCTATATTGATGGTACTTTATATGTTGTATTTTCATACAAAATAGTGCTTAGCTTTGTGACTCAAATGTAATGGTTATGCATGAGGAGCACAA
>NW_024041076.1:0-8390 GCF_014851395.1 Micropterus salmoides
TTTTATTTTGATGAAGTTAATAATTCACTCAATTTGATGTGGTGTGTTGAAACACTTGAAACACATAAAACAGTTTAAATATATAAAAATGAAGCACTGAGAAAACAAAACGACACACTTCTGCATCAAACTTGCAAAACTCCTACTTTCCCTGTAAATAAAAACACAGCAAGGTGCACTATTTGTGACAAGAAAGTGCCACATATATTTAAAATTGGTCTGGTCTAAAAATCATGGCTGATGCAGACATCTTTAAGAAAGTAGAAATGTGCACCGTTTTAAGATATTAGTATTAAATCATAGACTGTATATTTAAATGTATTATATTTCATATTTCATTATTATTAATTATTATTATTTATTATTAATTAAATTATTATTTATTTTATTTTTATTTAATCACAGTATTTCTGTAACTTACTGGGCAATTTTACACTTACTAGCACAAGCATTTTATTCCACTGTACACATTTTCACTTTTGTAATAAGTTTGTTGTAAATGGCCGGCATGTGTCACGTGATTTACCTGTAAGTGTAAGCATGTGTGGTTACGCCCATGGTTTCCTACCACACCCCCAGTTATTTAAGTATCACCCACACAAGTTCAAAACTGCACTCTGTCAGAGAGGCAGTCCTTATAGTAACTTTCCTATAATTAGGATGTTAATTGCCAGACAACATGGGTACTGCAGACTAATTTTACAATAAGTTCAAATCAATCTAAGACCACCATGGAAAGAGGTATGAGTGTTTTTTTTGCTCATTTTAATATGAATGTCATAGTACAAACCATTTTTTTAGCCACCAGTTCATTTCTGCATCACGTCCTGAATCTGAGTTACAGATTAATTGCTTTCTTGTCTCTCTGAAAAACTGATGAATGACTTTAATCAAATATTTGTAGCATTTTTCATTGAGGGTTTCAGGACTGTATTTATTTATTTTAAACATTTCCAGTTACTATGTTATCTGTTAATCTCCCTTTTGACAAAGCAAGTGAAATCTGTTGTGTTATTGAAGAAGACAATACTTCATGCCCTCCTGACAAAGGCATGCAAACATCTGCAACTGTGGTAGTAAGTGTCAGTTAAGTGTAAAATGACAATGTTGAAACTCTAAACGGCATAGTCTCTACATATGTGCCACATCAGTGTGCTGTTTTAAGACTGCTTGCTCATGGTTAATTTGTGTCTCAGACAGATTTTATGTTTTAAGAATTTTAGCTGAAATGTCTGTTAAATCTCAGTGTTGAATGGATTTAACACCTATTGTCTTTCTTCTGACTTTCTTAAAAAAATGTTGATGTACATTTTATGTCAGATATAATTAGTATATGATGTACTTGTTTTTGTTTTCTCAACTACTTCACCAAGGGATCACGTGAACTTTGCCCTATTCAAGAGGAAATATAATTACTAAAACTAGTATTTAGTGATCTATGTCTGCAATTAAGACACAATATTAGTTCGTCATATGAATATCCACAATCTTGACTGCTGCTTGAGCACAAGGTTGGTTAAAAGCCTACAGCACTGTTATTTAAATGTATTAAATATGTATGTCTCATTATCATTGTGTAACTATGTAGCCTTCCTCCCTTTTTGTGTGTAAGCAGTACAGTTAAAATTTCTTTCTTCTTCCTGTAAAATTAATATTGTATTTTATTTATTGGGTTTAATTTGTGTTAATTTTTGCTGACCTAATCTGGACACTTGTGTGCTTCACAGCTCGTAGCAGCATGACAGAGTTTTGGAAGGAGCACTCCAAGGCCGCCACAGTGGAGGAGATGATGCTGGACGCTGGTGCCAGGGAGCTGACCCAGCATGAGCTGCCCGAGATCCTCTCCATGCTGCCCTGCCTGGATGGATACAGAGTGCTGGAACTGGGAGCTGGCATCGGGTGAGCATATTGAAGCAATCAACTGTCTAGTAGTAGTGGATTTGTGTGTGACCAGGGTTTTCAAGGTATCTGTTAAATTTAGGACAGAAGACATGAAAGTGAGTCTGATGAGCTCCTGATTTGCATGCAAGAAGTGAAAGGATCTTTAGAAAAGCTTTGTAAACAAGAGCCAATGATGCTCTCTTGTTGCAAAGATAGAAATCCAGCAAAAGAATCACAGTGGACAACATCAGGCCATGCTCACAACAATCTAAGACGGAGGGAAAGCCTGTCTCTACAAGACTATATGTGGGAAAATGTGCCTTATTTCTATACAAGAATGCAAGCTGGTTTGTTAGTCAGAAAGAGTTCTTCAATACAAGCTCTGTTCACTGGTTCTGTCTGCTTTTAAGACAAGTGCATTTACTGACAAATGTCTCTACAGTCGTTACACCAGCCACCTGCTGGCCAGGGCTGGCCATGTGACTGCTGTCGACTTCATGGACAGCTTTGTGGAGAGGAACAGGCAGGACAATGGTCACCATAGCAACGCTACCTTCATCCAAGCTGATGTCACAAAGCTGGACGTCATCCAAAACAGGTGTGTTTTCAGATATCTGTACATTACTAACACTTAATATCTTTAGGAATAGCACACCACTGTGGTCCAGACTGAAAAATCTCAACAACTATTGGATGGATCCCAAATTTTGATTTGTCTGCTGATGTTAGCATTTAGTACAGCCTCACACTGCCATGGCTGTAGACCCTTACGCTACGTGCACAGCTTCAGACATTGTTGGATTAAAGCAGACCGACTACTTGCATTATTTAGACAAAAGAAAACAATTTTAGTTTGGTTTTTAATTTAATTTAATTTGTTGTTTTGTTTCACAACAAAACTGTAAATATGGTTTATACTTGTGTTAATTATGATTATGTCTAACATTGCATTTTTTTCATACAAGTCCCTCATTTGGGGGCTTGATGGGCTGTCTGCTGTTGGTTCATAAAAGATATTCAAGGCCTAGGCATTGAACAATTATTACAGCCAGTGCAGCACTTGCAGTGTAAGATACTGACATTGTTGTTTTACATAAGAAGAATAGATAAATTAAAATAAAACAAACTGTTCCTTATATTTTAACATATCCATTAAATGTTGTCCTCAGCATTGACTTCATCTTCTCCAACTGGCTGCTGATGTACCTGAGTGACGAGGAGCTGAAGTCCTTCATGGAGAAGATGCTGGGCTGGCTGCGGCCCGGTGGCTTTCTCTTCTTCAGGGAGTCCTGCAACCACCGGTCAGGTACTGAGCTAACAATAAAACGTCCAAATCTCTCTTTCATGTGAGAAAGATTTAAACATTGGTGAGAACTGAATCAGTTTCTGCTCTGAATGTAATTAGTCTTTCTCAGGTGATTATGAATGTTTAGCAACAGTAGACAATATATTTTTCTTAACAAACACATAAGGGGAAGGATTCTTTTAACTTCTAACATCTACCAAGGTGACTCCAAGAGGGACTTCAACCCCACCTGCTACCGCTCTGACACACAATACAGCCACATGGTATCATCAGTACAAGTGGAGGGGCCAGAGGGGGGCCAGAAGTTTGGTTTTGAGATGGTGTTAAAAAAGAAAGTTAAGACCTATATTGAGGTACAGTCATTTAATTTAAGTCTTCTGAAAGTTTTAAGTGGCAGTGTGTGATGTATGCATGAGGATGTGCAGTTAACACTCTCCTTTCTCCCCATTACTCCCTGCCCTTCCGTCTCCATCCTTTTGGGCATCGCCCTCGTCTTAATCCTTTTCCAGATGAAAAACAATCAATCAGATCTGCTGGCTGCTGGAGAAGGTTCCCCACTCCTCGAATTCCCAGAATTCAACACCTTCCAGCAGTTCCTGGACAACCAGCAGTACACCCGCCGTGGGATCCTACGCTACGAGAAGATGTTTGGGGCTGGTTACATCAGCACAGGCGGGCCCAGCACCACCAAGGTAGGAATAAAGTTGGAAAATACCAAAGTAATAGGCTGGAAGGATTCAATAAGTGCTTCTTAGAAGGATACAAAAAGAACACAGAATAAAGAGGTGTGATTTCAAAAGTGAAAAGTTCTGTAACAAATTTATGTCTTGTGTGACTGAAGTTGCAGAAAAACCACGAACATTTCCCACGTTTTCCCTGTCATCAGTGTGCCCACATGTGATGACATGTGTTGCACATGTTATAACAAGTGGTACCATGTAGAGTACATGTGGAAAATAATGGAAAATGTATGTGTTTTTCTGCAACTTCAGAATTTACATGGGCTTCACACATTACACCACGAAAATTTTCCCAAAACCACATTTCCCATGTACAAAACATTATTTTTTCACATTTTCACATTTTAAATTTCATATGTGCCACATGTGGTTTTTCTGTGAAGTTAGCAACAGCATTAAATAAATGTACTCACCACTTTGGTCCTGACAGAAATATCTCAACTATTGGATAGATTGCCAAAATATTTAGGAGCTCCCCTGACTTTTCCTTAACATTTGTGGTTTTGAGTGAAATGTCTTGACAGCTGTTGGATTCTTTGATTAAACCAAAGAATTTACCTTTTTTGTACTAATAGGAGTTTGTGGACCTGCTGAACCTGAAGCCCGGACAGAAGGTTCTAGATGTTGGCTGTGGCATTGGTGGAGGAGACTTCTACATGGCTAAGGTAAGAGCCAAGAAATCGGCCGTAGTTAGGGTGATACTAATAATGATAATAGAGGGAATTTATAATGATTATAATGATTGAAAACACTATTATGATGGCTATGATTATGGTACGTTTCAGACCTTTGGAGTGGAAGTGCTTGGCCTGGACCTGTCAGACAACATGGTGGATATTGCTATGGAGCGGGCGATCACTGAGAAGCTGCCATTAGTACGTCTAAATGTTCCCTTATCCTATTGGTTTAAACACCAAAGATATTGGTTTGATTAATGGTTTGTTTGTTTCTAAAAATCAGTAATGGCATGTGCTCTACCTCAGGTCCAGTTTGAGGTGGCTGATGCCACTAAGAGGACGTTCCCAGAAGGTTCCTTTGATGTGATCTACAGCAGAGACACAATCTGCACATAAATGACAAACTGGCACTTTTCAAACGCTTCCATGTGAGTTTTTTTTTCATACTTTAGACAATAGCATTAATTGTCATTTTTTTACATTGTTGATTTCCAAATGTCTCTTTGCATTTGTTCTTTGTGTCCAGTCATGGTTAAAGCCAGGTGGCCAATTGCTTATCAGTGATTACTGCTGTGGGGAGAAGCCCTGGACACCAGTGTTTGAGGCCTACGTCAAACAGAGAGGCTACGTCCTCTATACTCCCTCACAGTATGGCAAGGTAAATATACAGTAGAGCCTAATTATGTAATAGTTCATAAAAGGACTACACTGCCCTTGGGGGGAGTTCAGCACTTTAGTCCTCTTTGCCATTTGTCACGTTTGGTGCAGTGAGCTCAGGTAGTGGGCCGAAATCAGTTCTCTTGATTATTTAATAATTCAAACACAAAATATACAATTTATGGTTGCAGGTAGGGTTTCAAAATAAACAAAGAGTGAATAGTCCGAAAATCCAACTAAACGACAGACGAAACAATAATCCAGGAGACTGGCAGATGAGAACATTAAAGTCCCAGATCACAGTGATCGTAACCCAAACTACAGGGTTTCAGGCAGAGACACAAGACAGGGTAGTACACAGATACACAGCACACAAATGACACACCCATATTGAGTAACTCATAAAAAGTCTTCTACTGTACAGAAAGCTCAAATGCACAAATGGTGTGGCTGTGTGCACTATGTGGTGCTAATGTGTTAATAATGTCAGCTGCTGTTGCTGTTCCCACTGTACTTTACCTCTTCTGTCCTGTAGTTCATTGAGGAAGCTGGTTTCTGCAACGTTGAGACAGAAGACCGGACAGACCAGTTCATCCAGGTCATTAAGACAGAGCTGCAGAGAGCAGAGGCCATCAAGGGTGAATTCATTGAGGTTAGCATGCACACATGTGCGTGTGCACACACACACACACACACACACACACACACACACACACACACACACACACACAGAAATGGTGTCAAAATTACAAGGTTATACTTACACACATATCCATGTTGGGTTCCAACCTGACTGTTCTTCATCCCTTGCAGGAATTATCTGAAGAGACTATTTTGCAATAGTAAATGGATGAGAGAAAAACTGGCACGTTCCAACAGTGGAGACCAACGATGGGGACTATTTTATGCAAAAAGAAAGTGATTGATAGAGAAGATAGTACAAGAAAAAAAGAGAATACTTCTTTCTTATTTTGTTATTGCTTTTATCTTTCTTAATGCTTGTTTTTTGTTTTTAAAAAAACAAAACAAAATTATGCTGAGTGAGCAACATGGAGAAAAAGATATACATAAGTGCTGGCCTATATTAAAATATGGTAACAAAATAAAACAAAACAATATTTACAATTATTTATATACATATATACAGACACGTATACACCCCAAACATTACACAGTGTATTTTTTGAATTGGCATCTGGGGTGAATGCAAACAGCAGCAACAGATGATTATATGAAAGTTTCATCTTCACAATAAACAGCCTGACATATGGGAAAATGATTCCCATTTTGTCCAGACTGGCTTTTTAGGAGCAGAATTGAACCCAAGCTGGGCCAGCATGGCTCCTCTCCTGGCTCTCTTTTCTCTCCTCTGAGCGATCACCGCACCCTGGTCTGGTTGTTTGGACCAGGTGGATCATGGTATGCTGCTCTTAAATCCAAAACCCCAAATCTCCATCTTCCAATATCTGTATTTAGCCAATGTCAGAGGTAACGCATGTTTTGGCAATAAAGCCAAAAAAAATTATTATTACATTGTATTACATTGACATGCTATTAACCATCATACATTTCAAACATCTGTGATTCAATAATTAGTAAAGAATAGCTGCAGGAACCTTTTTTTGTGTGACTGATTTTTGGTTTAGTATTTCTTTTGGTTTGAAACAGCTTTTTATTGAGTATTTTTAAACCATGTTAGCCTTTAATTGCCTGCATCAAGTCTTATTTTTGGATAGTTGCATGGACTTCTACTCATATTAGTGAGAACATGTAAAACTGAAACTATACTGTGGATTAAGTCCACCTTGAAGTGTCTCCAGCTTGAAAGCCTTGACAGAAGCCCTTATATCAATATGCTATATGACTTACAAATAACTACATAAATACTAAATAAAAGTTTATGTTGCAATTTAATCATCCATGTCATTTGGATGGATTGAAAATGTGTTCAAATACCATTTACATGGTCCTGTCTGGAACAACTTCACCATGATATTTCCAGTGTTGGGCAGTAGCGTCGCTACAAGTAGCGCCGTTGCCATTGTCATACATTTTATGGCAGGTTGAATATATAGACAAATTATTTGTATTCCACTATAACTACTGCTGGGAAAATAGAAACGTCTCCATATTCACCCCTGTTATTAGTCATGATGTGAACAATACACAAAATTAAATACTTGATAGTAGGCCATCATCTGTGCATTATAAAGGGGGGAGACAAATAGAAAAAAGAAAAAAGAAAAGAAAAAAGAGAAAATAGAAACGTCCCCATATTCTACCTTGTTATTAGTCATGATGTGAAGTATACACAAATCATCTGTGCATTATAAAGGGGGAAACATATTTCGGCAGACTGCATGTCCAGCCTGGTAGGACCAGTAGGCTACTGTTATCGCTTTTTGTGTAAGAAAAGTTTAAATGCAATGCATTATTAAATTGTTATGATAATAATTTACCCTTTAAGGAGAGGGACAATTTCCAGCAATATCCAAAGGCCATGCAATGGAAACATGGATTACAAGGACAAAATATTGTCTACAATGCTGCATTCAGTTTAATGTACATTTCGAGTCAAGGAGATTACAGTGATGTTGATACAGTATCGATGGCGTATGTAGGAGCAGTTTACCTGAAAAAGGTGACAGTCTGTCTGAATCTAGCTTCTAAACAGTAACATGGATGACAAAGTGATCGACTACGTGGTCAGTTATAACAGACTATCGCAAAATAAATGTTTGCTTTACGAGTGAAAGTAAATGCTCGTCTTGTGTAACGTTAGACATTCTCAACTGAGTGCAATGAATAATACAACGTTCGATATCACATAACATAAGCCTATAAAAACGTTTTCTAAGTGCTAGCTTGCTCTACACAAACCTCGTTAATAAAACAATACTAAAACCATAGATTAAACAATCCATATGGTATATTTTTCATTCACTTTGATGAAATCGAAGGTCCAAAAAACGTCACTCTTGTAGCATGTTTTGCTAACAAAATGGCGTTTAAAACAAATGGCATTTTATTTTGACACGCCGTAAAAAGCGGCGTTTTGTTAACTAAACATATGGCGTAAACAATGGCGTTTTCCAAAATGATAATGAGCTCCGCCCTGTGGATTTTACA
>NW_024041077.1:0-25864 GCF_014851395.1 Micropterus salmoides
GGAGCACATTTAAATAAGCTCATCGATCTTTCATTTTAGAGTTTAAGTGACGGCAGCATTTTACTGCCCCCCCCCACCATCCACCACCTCTCATCTGCTCACCTCTCCACCCTCCCTTCTTTATTCATAACTTATCCCTCAGCACCCCCACTGCCTCCCTGTCACAGAATGGGTTCTGCTCCACAGCTGTTTGTTAGTGGTACAGAATATGATTTACATTTTGAAACACACTAAATGTGACCCATCCTTGACTCTAGTCAGAATATAAAGTCTAGATTGGCTCTGTCTGTATCCATGCTGAAAATGTGAATCAGTCTCACTATCCTTTAAAGTTATTGTTGTAAGATGAAAACCTTGCCAACTATTCAGGATTTTCTGAAAACAGCCTTGTTTCACTTTGGCAGCCATGAGATTTTCAACACGATTTCTAAACATTTTTAGAAACCCAAAGCACAGAGGACCATGTAATACTTCGAGTGACATTAAAACATGAAAATGTTCAAAGTCAGAAGGGTTCACGTTGCAACAGGGATATGGACCATTAGGTTTATAATACGTGAATGATTTTGTCCCAGTTGCTAATGTGGATAATGATAATGCTCTATAAGTAGCCAAAGTGTAATGAAAAAATACTGCTGGTCGTCATTATTGCTAACCTTGCCCAAGGTAATTGCATTAAAATGTGGCTCAGGCATCCCAGCTGTTAAACCATTGCACTACTTTCTAGTCTAAAATATAAATTGCAGGTCATATTTTTTAAGGCTCTTACAAAAGTTTAGTTTTTTACCATACATTTGGAGTATGTTTTTTTTTTTTTCTGTTTCAACTAGGCCAAGCAAAGACTTGCATCGCCATGCTGACCCACTTAGTGGATCTATCAGTGTGATTATGTTTGATATGACACATGTCATTGGCTCAACTAAGCCAGAGCTTGATGCTGATTGGACCACTGGGCATGTTTAAGTGAATTGAGGTCACTGGTAGGACATTCGGACGGTGGGCTGTGGACTGAGAGAGTTCTGAGCGTGACGTTAAAACCCAAATCAAATAGACTAGCATGTAGTTTTACACACACACACACACACACACACACACACACACACACACACAAAGTCCTTCTCTCTCATCAGTGTCAAACAGTTAAAGCGGACGTGGAAATTTGCTTAACCATGTTGTAATGAGGAGAGGGTAAATTAGGAGCCTCGTCTAACTGATTATCATTGTCCACGCTGCACAACCTTACCGTGACTTTTCCACCTCTCTCACGCTCACAATCTTATGTTTGTTTTGACATTGTTCATTATCTTCCACTGATGGTCTACCGTTTTCTTGCGGCAACCTTTGCTCGCAGCTTATAAAATATATAAAATATTTTTTAGAACAGTTGTGAAGCAATTTGTATTACAGGGCTGTTTGTCACCAGAAGTATTGTAGCAAGCTCCATTACCTTAGCATGCAACCAGAGGATGACGATTTTGATGTATTTTAAACTGTAAATTTACTGCTTGTTACAAAACAGTTATGTTCTTTCTTTGCCCACGGACACAAATTTAATCCCACATTCAAGTAGTTAGAATTTTGGAGGCCTCAGGAGAGACTTTGGCTGTCTGATGGATTGCGTATGTGTGTGTGTATGCGCGTGCATTATGTATAAGAGAAGGAGAGCAAACGGTGGAGGAGAAGACACTGTGAATGTGTGTGTGTGTGGGAGTGTGTGATAGACGTCAGGTTAGTCAGGTCTGAGAGGAAGTGAGGTCCCTGGTCGACTCCCTTATTTCCTGTCTGTCAGGAGGTACAAATCACCACACTTCCACAGCCACCTGACACTTTGCGCTGTGTGTGGCTGTACATGTACCTGTGTGTTTGAGAGGGACAGAGTTTGTGTGTGTCTACCTGGCTGTGTGCAGACCTGATATGTGAAAGAGATTTTAGCCTGACAGGACTGCAGACTAGCTACAGTATGTATTGCTGGCAGGTGTATGTGTGTTTGCGTCTGTGTGTGTGTGTGTGTCAGGTTGATGCTAACCCTCTATCAGTCCTAAGTGTTTTCTTTTCACAGCAGAAGAAGTGGCAGCTATAGAGAAGCCGCCAGAATCTCCTAATGGAAAATAGTCATTTGTGTGTTTCTGACAAGTGTTGTGTGTTTACCAATTGGCAACCTCCGGGACTTAAAAACAAAGCCAACACGGAAGTGCCAAAAACTGCAGTTCATCGAAGCCATTAGCTTTAGCAACCAGCCATCATTCGGGCCCGCCTCAGCTCCAACTCTTTGCCCACTTTTGCTAAGATGGCGGAGCCGCCCACACTGAGCTTGACTGCCCTTCAGAAACCTATGGGTGTTGTCACAGACGTCCATGTTTTATACAGTGTATGGTGTGTACAAAGAAGAGACCAGCAGGTGCATCTATCCCATCTTTCTACATACACGCACAAACCTGCAGTAGTTTATATGACTTTTTAGGTGGGGTTGTTGTTGTTTTGAGCTCACTAAGAGGTCAGTTTGGTCATGTCCAGTCCAGTAGTGCTTCTGTGACTGTGGTCAGTTTCAAGCCACGAAGTATTAAATATTAATAAAAAGAAATAAATATAACAACTAAAAGTGTTGAGTTTGTGTGAAGTGTCTGCACATGTGTGTGCTTCTGTTCAGTCAGAATTGTTTCCTATGTTTGTGAAAAGATGCACTTTATAGGAGTTTTCCTCAAAAACATCCTTCAGAGCTTTGAAATATGAGCCAAGTGGGATACACTCCGGTCTCCCTCGCCCTCCCTCCCTCTCGTCTTGCTTGTTTTTGCACTTCATTTTTTTGTATTTGTTCTTTCAGTATTGCTCCTCTTCCTTTTGGTTTCTCGTTCTTTCTTCCCTCCTTGTCTCCCCGTAAGGGACTAAAGAATCCATTGCTGCAGGCCACACAGGTGGAATGGAGGCTGTTTAGGCCTCGGTGTTTATTATGTAAGATAGGGGAAGGAGGTTGCTATTGATCTGCCATATGTACGTGTGTGAGGAGTGTGGGTAGCACAAAAGCTTATCTTGTACTTTTAAAGATGGTTCTACAGAGACACATCCAAATAAAGAAGAACACTTGCAATACATGAACTCTATTGATTAACTGGACTGCAAGACATCACAAAGCAAAAAGACTGACACATGTCGAGATTGGCAGACAAACAGAAAGATAAGTGAATGCGCGTGCACACACACACCTTCACAACTTTTTTTTGTTAACTAAAGTGTAGGTAAAGTTTAAACTCTTGTGTTTCCCCTTACTGTTCTCTGGTGACAGAATATACAGGCCAACTGGTATTAGATTTAGTCCAATGTATGTCCACGGTGAAGATTTGCTTAAATAAATGAAATCAGAAGGGTTCTTTTGGTTTATTAAAGCCCTAGTCAGATTAATAAATAATTGGTAGTTACAGCTCTACTGACACTACATTGTTTAAAGATGCTTGGTACAGGTATATCTATGTACAGTTATTCTTAATTTTGTCATTTAATTTTTTCATAATGCAGGATAACATTATCTAACAATTGTGATGCATTTGTTAAATCAATTACCCCCCAAAGTCAGAACAAACAGAATAAATTAAGTGTTGCACAATCACAGTGTTAATATTAAAACTTTAATTTGATAATCATCAAAACAATGTTTTTTTAGTGATGGGGGACATCTGACATTTGGCTTTAATGTTAAATACTTAAATACATCTGTATATGTTGAATTAAACAAGACAGTTATTTCCAAATGCAGGTACTGTGTAGCTTTCATAAGACTTTTATGCTCAAAAGTAATAAAGTTATAATTTATTGGTTGAATTTTCTAAATAAGGATCTTATTAAGACTGAGTCGTGAACAGTCAAAACAAGGCTTTATAGCTGGTACTGTAGAAATTATTGCCGGTTACACGGTCATTTAATAGTACCTCTGGCTATTGTGAAAGCAGAATAGGAATGGGGAGTTATTTTCAGTGTGAAGAGTGATGGTGTGCTCTCTTAGCAGCTTACCTAAATAACACAGACTGCAGGTAATAAATGATCTGCTGCACTCACACCTTCATGGAAATAGAACACAGTTACTTGATATAAACATGTGAATATTACTGCAAAGTTTTGTAATTTAAACTGAAATGAAAATTCTTGGCCGAAGCCGAATATAATGAAAAAATTTACAGAATACCGACCACCAAACAAGTACATTCACATTTTTTCACATTTATTTTGCCTTTTTTTTTTACTATTGCATAAATTAAATTGTAAAAATGTGCTTTTTACTCAGTATTTCCCACAGGATTTTCAGAGACTATGGTGGATGGGTCTGAGGCCTGAGAGATTCCGGTAAAGTAAATTACATGTGTCCATTCACTTTTAATGTACACATGTAATATGTTGTAGTTTTCTGTGAATATAATGCAATTAATCTTAATTAATCTTATATCCATAGACACCTTAATTTGAAAACTGGACGTTGTCACATGTGTATCCTCGTGTCACGTGATATGAAGACTTCACAGCCTCTCTTCAGATAGAACTGTCATACTGCAACACTTGTCTTTGTAAAGTGAGAAAATGAGGGGATAAAGTCACTAACCTGCCTGTCAGCTCTCACTGGTCCCTTTCAGTCGATTTACCATAAAGGCTTGAATACGTGTGCACTCAAAATTGAGGTCCGGGTAGCTTAATCACCTTTTCACAAACAAGTTACAGAAACACTCAAAGCGGGTCAGACTGTTTGTTGCCTTTTCTAAAAAGTCAGCCTTTCTCGGAAACTTTAAAATGCTTCGACTTTGACTTAGGCCAAACACCGAAAGTGCTTTTTTTGCTATTTTTGGCCGAACATTTGGTGCGCCCATATTCAAATGTAAATATTAAATTGCTAACAAATTGGTAACAAGAATACTTAATTAATATTTTTGTGATGTATCAAATGACAGTGTGAAAACAGTATGAAAGGGGTCGCTCGTATTGATGAACCTACACAGTATAGAGAATTATCACCTGAAGCTGTAGCTTCCCTTAACAGACCTTTATAGGGAGTTTCAGCTCATTATTTAGCTGTCCAGCCCACACAACACAGTTTTACTCTCACTGCTCTCATTGTGTCGTTTTCAGCCCCAGCAGGCAGCTGTTTTCAAAAAAAAAATATTTTTAAAACCACACTGTTCCCTTCCCAAATGACAAGCCAGATAGTTGCCTAATGCTGTGGTAGAGACCAAAAACATAGCTACAAGAGCGTAAATATTGGACTTAATGTATGTTCAGGTGGACACAAACAAAACTCTGAATAAGCAACCATTTGCTAACAAGTTTGCCATATCAACTTATACTTATAATACTTATAATTGGAAATTATATGCCAGGGTTGTGCTCCCCTGAACTTGCCAAAAAAAGAAAGAAATCAGTCATTGCAGGTTTAAACTTCAAAACATATTACCAGTTAACTCACTGGTGAAACTAACAAGAGACTACAAGTAACCTTCAAAACATTAATTATGATTGAAGATGTTTCATACATAATATAAATGCTCTATGCACAGTCAGTTTACTTAGAACTACAAATAAATTAGTAAAGCAGGTCCCGTTTATAAAAGATATGGCTGACCCCAATTTTCAGCAGTCTTCTAATTATTTTCTGGTTCTTTGTAATTTCTTGTGGAATTTGACTGTTCCTGCTTGACGCCTTTGGGTATTTTCATTTTATTGCACCTGACAAAAACACCCGAAAAACAGGGAAACCAAAAGTGCAAGACAAAAAATAAACCACAGTCACAAAACACCTTGTCAAATGTGAAAGGGATGTGGCTATGTGTATTTAAAAATGTCAAAAAATACTTGACACAACATGCACATCGACACAACAGATTCTTGCTTGTGAGAATATTTTTTATCTCACATCGGTGCTTTGTTCTCTGGTTTTGAGATAACCCTTATGTGATGAATAGTAACATCTTTTTCTGAGTATAAGTTTTGAAATAAGTTGCAGCCAGAGGAAGATGAGACAAGAACTAATAAATGAAACCAAGAGCCATTGTGACAGTTTCATCATATGTAATACATTTTATGGGGCTGAATGGTATTAAGAACTTTGAACCCAGTGATAGAAATACGTACAGCCGAATGGCTCTGAAATGGACAACAGACAGCCGCATGAGGATTAATCTTAATCAAGACAATAATTTCATGGGTTCCACATGAGAAAAATGTTGGACAAACTTACTTTGCCCTAAATACTGCAGGTTGTCTTCTGTAAAGCATTTTCCATGGCCTGTAACATACATATTTATTGCCATATTTCTTAAGAAAAACATACCCATGATAGCAGTTTACTTCCTTTTTTGAAAGCCATCCTTTCCTTCCTACTCAAGGTCATGCTTTGAGCATTTAGTATAGTGAGATAAATGTTAGTAGAAGTTACAGAAGTTCTTCTGTCCATATCCTTCACCATCAGTGAAAGGCTATTACAACATCTTTTCTGTTTTGCTTAAATTGTTTGCCACTACAGTTTGCTTCTGTCTGAAACAGGAAAATCCGGTTAAGAACAAGCATCATAACACCAAACTGTCATGATCATGTAGTGGTTTTGCATTAGACGAAATGGTGGGGTGGAGCTGATGTTGAGAGATATTTTCAAGAAATATCTGGTCATAAGTGACCCCTGGCCTGTTCCATAAAATGTTGCCAAATGGAATAGATGAATGTATTATCAGTAAGTCTTGTAAATTATTAATTTATTGGAAGCAGATAGTGTAAAGCAGATTTCACGCACTGCAGCCTACACATAAGAAAAATAATTTGCTTTGTAATTAGTATCCCTGCAGTCAGTGACAGCCTATAATATTGCAGATATGGTAGTCGTGCATGCTGTGTTTACTGACAGAGCTTACAATATACACATACTGTGTATTGTGTTCCATATATACATGCATATAATACATATATAAAAATTATATAAATGCATTCCATTTGATAGAATGCATGAAGATTATATTTTGTACCGTGGTGTAAAATGTTCTAAAATTTGGATTTATGGAATTACAAAAGGTGACACATTTTCGACGCTTGAAAATCACAGATGTAAGGTTCATGTGACATACACAAGGCAATCTAGGAACAGATTCCCATTAACAGGAACCACTGGTGGAAATAAAATTGCAGGTGGCTGGAGATACATCAGAGAGACACACTCAATCTCACTCTCCTAACACCTGGGAAATTCCTATAAAACCCTAGCCTTGTACTGCCAGTCATATGGTGGCAGCACTAGATTAGTTGAAGGCTCAAGAGGAGTCTCAGCGGGGTAAAGAAAGTGACTCTCCGTCATCGAGAATGTTTTAGTCAGTATTTGGATTCGAGCTGGCAACCTTCCAGTGGATCATACCCCAGGCTTAGACCTCTTTGTTTCTCTGCACTTTCTCTCTGTTCTTTTCTCCTCTGTCTTACTTCTCGTCTCTGCTTTCAGCGTGGCTGTGGACATTTTTACTGTGTCATTCGCAGGGTGTGGAGTGTGATATGGAGTGGAGATTGTTCAGTGGAAGAACATCAAATGTGCACAAGGAGGGCCCTGTACTCCCCGTAAAAAATGCACCTGGCTGAGGCTTATTATTTGTTTGTGTGTGTTTTCATTGTGGTGGGGCCATCAAGCCATTTGAATGGGATCTTTGCATAGTGAATCGACAGTCACGGAATATAACTGAGGACAGGCTGGGTTGAGTAGAAGTGAGGGAGTGTACCTCATTGTGTGTGTGTATGTGTGTGTATTAAAGCAGCATGATTTACTTGTTCAGTCCGAGGGCTTTAACCTGCTGCAGGTGTGTGTTCTCAGCTTGATGCGTTTGATCTGCCACAGGTGTTTGGGTGTGTGTGTGTGTGTGTGTGTACTTATCTGCGTATGGTGATTTATGCTATAGGCTTAGAGCTAAAGAGACCCTTTTTGATCTCATCCAGGAATAGGCAGCAAGTACTATACTTATATATATATGTGTGTGTGTGTGTGTGTGTCTGCCCAGAGGTTTTAGCTTAGTGCTTTGATCCAAGTTAGAGGTGGGCATACCTCTGTGAGGAGCCAGCCAGCAGTATGGAGACTTGGCTTGGGCTACTGAAGTGTGTGTGTTTGTTTGTTTGTTTGTGTGTGTGTGTGTGTGTGTGTGTGTGTGTGTGTGAGTGAGTGTGTATATCTCTATCTTTAAGCGTAGAGCCAAAAAATTGTGGCTTGTGTTTTCACTGTATGTGTATGTGCATTAATGTGTGTGCGGCACAAAGCCACAGCCGTGCTGTTTTGCATGTTGGTATCAGTCTCATCAATAATATGACTCCTCCTCAGTTTCCAGACTGATGGATAACGTTTGGTTCTGCTTTTTACTGTGCTTACTATCTAAAATGGCTTGAGGAACATAATGACTTTTTTGAATGGTAAAGTGATATACATATAAAGGTGGTTGGAATATAAAATTCACAAAAAATGGCTTTTGGCTTTTAGAAGCAGGCAGGAATCAATATTCTTTCCATGTCCTGTAAATACGTTGTGATGTGATTATGTCTCTCTCTGCCTCAACTCTGTGACTGGAACTTTCAGGTTGACATTCTGTATGAACTGGAAGTGCTAATTTCCAAGGTAACATACAGTACATACATATGTATATCCACTGGATTGCAGAATAGCATGTTGCATATTTTCAAAAACGGAATTAAAGTGGTACATTGACTGAGAATTTACTTATTCTTATTTCATCACCGACTTCTCAGTTGGGCTCTGATTCAGATCTGTGGTTTAGGGTTTTGCACAGTGTTGCTGCAGTTGTAATTTTACGTGCACACCCCAGTGCGTTAATTCCATTTCTGGAGTTCCATGCAGGGATAAGAGGCTTTCTGCAAAAATTAAGCATTGCATTAGTGCTGGCAGAGCACTGAAGTTGTGCACACCGTCAGCTGTAGGACCTGACTCTTACAATCAGTAATCACATTCGAACAAACCACCACTCACATTTCATCAAGGCAAAGAGGAAATTTTGACAACCTCAAGTCAGTATTGGATTATTGCTATGCACTTGCTTATGGTTTTTCTGTCTACTTCTGCCTGCTTAGTTTATCCCTTCATAACCCCAACCTGTTCTTTCTTTACCTTTGTTGTCAGTTCACAGATATCACTGTTCTGCTCTGTGTAATCGGTCGTTCACACATGCAGACTCAAAAGCGGGGACAGTGATAGGCTGCTATTCATTGTGAATGGGACCTGGCATTGCAGCTTGGCACCACCCGCTGAGCTACTATACAGAGATTTAAAAGGCACCCAGCGACACTAAGGGGAAAGTTGAGAAAGGCTCAACTTTATCCAAATGTCCTCTGACATTTCTTTTCAAAAATTCCAAGGGAGTGTGACTGTTCTAAGATCCAAGGGGAGTGTGTTCAACAGTTTAGTGCCATAAAACAGAAAGCAGCCTCACCAGATTTCTTGTTGCACTTTAGGAACTTCTAAAAGAAAGGGAATAGAAAATCTGAGAGTTCTTGTTGGGACATAAAATGAGAGGCAGTTGCTGATATATGTCTGTGCTAGATTATGTAAGGCTTTGTAGATAAGTAAACTGACTTTATAATTCTTCAAATCAATTCTTAAAGATACAGGTAACCACTGCAGAGTTTAAAATCACTCCCAGATCTATAACATTAAAGGCTAGCAAACACTGACTTTCCTTTCTTCTTTTGGAACTTGTGGGGAAGACTTTTAAGAAATGAGCAGAAAAACAGAAATTATCTGTTTTCTGCTCATTTCTTAAAAGTCTTCACTAATCCAAATGGTAATGTCAATGAGACAGATAAAAAGTGTATCATCAGCGTAACAGCGACATTTGACATTATGCTGACTAATCATGTTGCCCAGAGAGAGCATATATGAAGAAAAAATAATAGGGTCTAGAATGCTTCCATGAGGAACACCGTAGTCATTGTTCAAATGTCAGAAAGTGTATTTTGTAAAACACTACTTTTTTAAAGTAAAGAGTACATGAGCCATCAATTTTAGATTAAAGTAACAAATCACTGTTTTTAATGATGACTAGCAATTCAGTAGTTTATATCGCCGTAATGTGTATGTATGTTTCCTGTGTGCTGAAGACGATGTTTTGACTCACATGGTGTCGAAGTGATAATGATTGGGATGAACTGTTCCTATAACAATAGAGAAGAAAGGTGGTGTTGATTGATGGATGGGGAAGTGAATGGGCACAGATGGATGAGAAAATATGCTAGTATGAAGAAAAGTAATCAAAGAGGAAAAATAAGTAATTCAAAGAGAAAGTAGGTGGAAAGCGAGAATAGGTTGTCAGATATGGGGTCACTGGAGTAGATGGATGGATGAGAGAAGGCGGTACAGAAATGAATGGACGTAATCAAAACAAAGTCTAAGATACTTAGTCAAGACAGATGAAGTGAAATACTAAGAGAGAATAGTTTGTTGGCTAATGGACTCACTTTATCTATTTTTTTCTCTCCATTCTTTCTAATTCCCCTCTTACTCCCTGATCTCTCCAAACGTTGCACATCATTCTTTTCTTCTATCCCGGCCTGCATTACGTCTTTCTCCTTTCTACCACTTATTTCTCTCCTCCACTCTCTGTAATTGGGAAGGGGCGGTGCACACGCATTCATCTCATTAAGTGCACACACGCACACACACACACCATACTCACGGACATTTTGTTATCCTGTAGTAAAATGAATGTGGATTGAATCACAAGTCATCTCTCACAGGATCCACTTTATCTTTTGAATGTGGGAGCAGAAAGAGGGAAAGGCAAACAAATGAAAATAAAATTAAAGCGTTCAAGCGAAACAGAGAAATTAATTATCCTGTTTGCCTGTTGATGCAAACCCTTCAATAGTACCCTGTGCTGACCTGCTGTAGAATTTGCGCACATAAGTTAACTTATCAGGACACAAACACAAAGACACAAACACTCTCATGCCCTCAGTCATCTTGAGTTTTACTCTAACCTGGTGGTTACAAAGTTTTGTGTTTAGTATGGTGGCTGTGTTTGACTTGGTCATGGCTGTCAATGCCACTCACAATGGGTTTTTTAAAATATTTTTCACCTGTCTCTACTGGTCATGATATTTAATGTGTATTTTTGTGTCCGCAGTTCAAACAAGCAAGAGAAACAAATATAAAATGATTATAAATTGTAGAATAGAGTTATTAGAAAAATGTGCAGTATTGAAGTACATACAAAATAAATGTTTATAACATATATATATATATATATATATATGTGTGTATATATATATATATATATATTAGGGCTGGGCGATATGGCCTAAAAATAAAATCTCCGATTTTATTTACTTTAATTCAATTTACGATTTTTTCCGATTTCCCCCCTACTTAAGGAAAGCAATAAGGTTTGTTGGTCAGTGCGGCTTTGTTCATCGCGGAGAGACTGGCATTTTTCATATTCGGCTGGATGTCTCTGTTTCAGGTGTTGGAATAGGTTTGTGGTGCTGCTGCCTTTCACTGCGATAGGCTTTAGGCAAATGTTGCAGCGTGGTGTCTGTTGTTCCACATCTGTCGCAGCAAACCCATACCAGTTCCAAACAACAGATGACTTTATTCCTTTCTTGGGAACAAACTTCCCGCTCTCACCGGTAGCCATTTTGTCGCTTGCTGTTGCTGTTTAGTGTATGATGTTGTCGCTATGGGAAACGAACACTACGGAAACCCCGGGGAGCCAAAAATGTGCTATTACACAAAAACTCGATTTACTTATTTTTTAAATCGCCCGCAACAAAAAATTCGAATTAATTCATTCAATCGATTTTTCGCCCAGGCCTAATATATATATGTGTGTGTATATATATGTGTATATATATATATATATATATTAGTTTCTTGATATAATTGATACATTGATAATTGTAATAGTTTGATAATGCAGGAGTAAGCTTTGCTGCCAGTGTAATGATGGTAAGTAAAATTATATTGTTCATTCATGCCCTCACTAGATTACACCATGCATCTTGTGCTGCTTTCACATGACAGCGAAAAAACAAATTTTAATGAATTTTACATTCAATTATCTTTCCTTTTTGAAAAAGGACGTGACAGTTTTCAAATGCATCACTTTAGAGACAAAACACTAAATGAGCCAACTGACTGATAAATGATGACACCCAGAGTTTCCCTGAGAACAACTCCAGTGACAGAATGAAGAGAGCCGGGTTCAGGGATGGAAAGGCAGGACCTTGTATGTGTAGATTTGAGTCAAGACTATCAAACGTTTATAGTGTAGTCAATTCAGTATAAAGACAGTTATTAGCCAGAATCAATTGTGTTGTGTTAAGAGTTTATAGCCCCACAAATAGGGGGAGTTACTTCCTTTTCTGCATTTTAAATCATCTTTAATTGAATACTTTAGGTGTTTTGGTTGTTGGTGAAGCTATGGTAGCACATTGAAAAGGTTTTAGAAGCTGTCGGTAAGAGTTTCTTAACACGCAATCATAAAAAACAGCCAGTCTGTAAACAAACTCAGATATGGCTAACTGAGTGCATCCTTTCAAATCACTTAATAAAATTATAGACAACAGACAGTTATGTTTTAATATACGTCAAGTTACTGTAGTTGTTGCCACAGTGCATTGATGCAATTTTCTTCCAACATTACTTCACATGAACTGTGATTTTGATGTCTTTTGAAATGTAAATTTAAGTCAAAATGAACTGTGCCCCTTAAAGCATCTTTGAGTTCATGTATAGTAATATTTTGGTCTGCTTTGTGACTGCATTTCTTTCCTCACAGAAGCTGGCCTTGACTCTCCTCTTGGCCCATTAAACTGTCTGTTTCTTATAAAGAGGATGGGAGGAGCTGATGTGATTGGCCTTTATTGAAGCTCACACCAACTCCACTTGCTGATATTGCAGTTCTTCTATTAATGATATACTCATTCTGGTCCTACATCTTCTCTACATCATGCCCCACTGGTCCATGGCAATGCTTGCACTTTTGTGAAAATAGTACTTTGTGACACAAGTTTGGAGTCCATTCAGGAAATTAGAGGTCACTGTGTCATTATTGCTTTGGATTTAATCATAAGGCTGAATTGATTTGATACAATAACTGATTAAGTATGTTAAGCAGCTCAGTTCTCCTTCCCTTTGGGGCCTACAACAGATGAAGGTGTACAGTTAGTCAGGTTTAATGGTTAGTAGTAAATCATTAGTGAATGCTGTTTCTGGTGTTAATTTACAGTGTACAGTTGGATTTTTCACAAACATGAGTGCAGACAATGAGAGTGTTTGGATTTTGGACAGTACTTTAGATAGGATCATATTGGAGAAAAGCATAATCTATCATGTGATAAAACGCATTGCTCAAGAAAAGACTTAAAGAAAAGATAGATTAATTGATATAGTAATTTATATTTTCCTCAGGAAAACCTATGATTGAGATGTCTAAAGTCAGGATACACTTTGCCTTCTGCACTTGAGTTGTCAATGAAAATATTATGTAGCTCTCAATAGGATAACCTAACCTGTCTTACAGTTCTCCAGGTGCCTGCCATCATTTTCCTTAAATGAAGCACAAGGACTGTTTGCTGCCACTTCGTCCTGCATTCATAGACATCCACCCACCTGCTCAGTTTGTGAGAGACAATTTGCACCAATCTATGTTAAATATGTTGCTCATGGACAAACCAAGGTCTGACTTGCACAGTGAAACCACAAATTCTCATGCAGCCATTGGTATTATAACAAAAATCTATAATAGTTCTCTGTAATAATATGATAGTGTTCTCTGAAAGGCAGTGTGTGGGTTTTGCTCCAATAATCTGTTCCAAATGTCAGTCCACGGCTCTAGGCAAACATTATGCTAAGTACTGCAACCATCATTTCTAAACAGCTCCTCATGCCCGGCAAACACACCTTGAATGGCCTTTGTGTGTGTTTGTGTTTGGGCTTAGTATTTACTGTTCACCGTAGTTCTTGACAAAATCTACTTGATAATGCGCTTTCAGAGTCACTTTGTCTGGCATAGTGGCTTATTAGGATGTCACTTGCTCATCAAGATGTGTGCGCGTGGGCTGAGTGTGTGTACCTTGTGTGTGTATCTGGGCATTTCGTACCTCAGGTGTGTGGATAATTGCAGTGTATCTGTGTGTGTTTGTATACGTGAATGGGCTTTTTAACCACCTGCTTTCAACACGCTCAACACAATCTAAAAGAATTTCTCAATCTTCAGCAGCTTGATTCTCTCTCTCTCTCTTTCTCTTTGACTCTCCGTCTCTCCGTCTCCCTCTCTTTTCTCACCTCATGGTCTTCCTGTCTATTGCTAGTCTAAATCTAATTAGCTTGTATCATGGATGTATTAGGCTTGTATAATGACACAGCTGGCCCTTTCTCTCTTTTCACACAAACACACATTCACACAACAGACATTAGACGCAAACCTATATTATCATAAATGAATAGAGTGAGGGAGATAGAGTGAGGAAGATGGAGGAAGGGAGAAGTGGATTTTAATTATGTGTGTGTTGGTGAAGGAACAATACTCTATGCAATATGTCAATTTATTTGTTCATATCCTCATATTTCCCCACACCAACACAATAAGAAACATATTGAACTAATATATCCCCAAAATTAAGATGATTTATGAATAAGCCAAGTGCGAGTACAGCAGCTATCAAAGTTATACAGACACACAAAGAAAAACGCATACATACACAAGTGTACAACCGGCCTACGCACATATGGGTTTAAGAGGACTGTATATGGATCCACTTGGATGGAGAAAAACTGTTTTATTTTTCCGTTTTTCAATTTTCTGCAGCGCAATTCTGCTGAAACAGTAAACTGCATTGTGTTGCACATACACACGCTTGTAAAGGCAGACACACACACAAAGAAGTTAACTGAACACACAAACCAAAAGCAGGATTACATGCTGGCCGAACACCCAAGATAATAGTTAACGTGGTCAGTGATTTTTCTCATGTTAGCACAATCACAACAGTATTCATTTTTCATTTTTCTGTCAAAACACACAGACAGGACCAAATGTGGTGACAAGCATTGCGAGAGAGAGAGAGAGAGAGAGAGAGAGAGAGGCTCAACACATCTGAGCATGTGCAGTTTACACTTCCAGTAGTTTCCAAATTCCAAATTCCAAGGAGTTTCACAAATCCTCTCTCATTTTCCCACTCTCTCCCGTTCTTTCCCGCAGTCTCTCACCCCTCGTGGACTGACTGTGTCTTTCCATGCTGTCATACCCCCCCCCCCCCACACACACACACGTGGTGTCACATTGCATGTCTGCAGAAACTTTCCCTTTTCATTTCTCCCACCCCTCTCTTGCTCTGTCTGTCACTTCCCTCCCCCTTTCCCCTCCCCTGTCCCCTATTTCCTTCCCTTAAATCTCACTTCTCGTTGTCCCTCTTTCCCTCTGGCTCCGTACAAGGGGAAGGGGGTGGTAACCCATCCCAGAGGGGGGATCCACTAACTACACCCTTTGGCACCAGCTGTCTGTCTGAGGCCCGATGTATGTGCACTCTTGCATGGCTATGGGTGATGGCTTTTTTCCTTGTGTGTGCGTGTGTGTGTGTGTGTGTGTGTGTGAGAGAGAGTGAGTGAGTCAGAGGAGAGGGTGTTTGGTGAATGTGGTCGGTAACTCTATCTTGGACGACATGCAGCTAAAAGCATTAGGTTATAACAACTGCCAGGCCTGGCAGCATTTGATGGGGCTTTGGGCAAGGATAGAAGGACAAATGGGGTGTGGTGCCTTACAGCTGTATGTGTGTGTGTGTGTGTGTGTGTGTGTGTTTGTGGGTTGTGATGCGGGGTGTGTATGTTTGTAGCCCATTCCATCAACGCCAGTCCCTGTGTGAGCACTTAGTGATTATGGTGGCCCAGAGTTGTTAATTTGTGTAATCAGTGTTTAATTGGCATTGAGGAAAACACATTAATCAGACCAGAATAAGTCTCCGGCTTCTTCACGCAGTCATTCATTAGTCTACTTCAATCACCTAACCACAGGCAGTCTGGCATACTGCGTTGCAATCACAGGTTCGACTAAGGCACCAGGATGGCGTATTACTGGACACACCATGTTGCTATAGTGCCACTTCATAAGCACAATTGCGAAAGTGCTAAAGCCCGTGTTTCAATGTTTGTGTGATGTTCCAGCAGTCAACACACTTAACAGCGCACCGCAGTAATTTGATACGGAAGTTTGTTCTTCCTTCGTTCACATGTGCTCTGTGTTTATGTATATATGTGTGTGTACATATGTGTGTGCGTGTGTTGTACAGGAGTGTGTGTTCATGTGGGTGGGTTTACCATTTGTAGATGTGCATTACTTCTGTGTAGACAATAGGTATCTGCTAAATCTATAACTGTATCTCACCCACTACAGCCAGAACACACACACACACACACACACACCCCACGAGAAGCAAACTGTAAACAGGCAGGCTATCAAAACTGTAAACCCACAGCAGCAGGAGCAATGACAGATATTAAATTTCTGTAAGCAGAGAAAAAGCCTCAGCCAAACTTTTCTCACTCTGGCTTTTTTAATTCAGCTGCTGGCATACAACCAATGTGTTTTAACGACTCTAATATTATATGGTTGGGATTCAATTTCTACACTGAAGCCTGGAGAATTAGGTGGCTTTTTCTTCAATACTACTTCATTTGAGTATGGATCTATTTAACATAATTTTATTTTACACGGTGTGGAGTGTTTTTGTGTCTGTTTCTGACATTTGTACAAAGAAACTGACCATTTTCTCTTAAGTAGGCATTTATTATTACTGAGGATTCAGAGTCAACGCTCTAATCCAGGTGGTCTGTGAATGCTCTATTTTATGTTTGAGATACAATGTGTACTGCTGGAAACAGCAGTTGTTTTTCATTGTACTTAGTCTGATATTACACTTAATGCCTAAAAGTATCAAATAAATACCAGTTACATCTGCCAGCTCTGATTGGTGATCTAATAAATGAAACGGACTCTGCTTAAATACTGTTCTTCCAGTAGAGTTTAAAAACAAGGCATCTCTTGAGTGTTTATAAGTACAGCATATCTTTAAATCCACAATATTCTGAACTATTTTTTGAATGTGGTATGTTGATATTAGGTAGGTTAATTGTTGGTTGTTGTTGTTGGGCAGCAGCTACTGTCCTTTCCTTACCCACCCACTTAGTTGACCAGTACAGGAGAAGCCTTTGTGCAGTATGTCAATCATGAGAATAGAGCTCTGCACATGCCCACATGAGTGGGGAAGACTAAGAGGAGACTTTCTTGTCTTGTACCATTGCCACTGTTGTAAACCCTTCCTTTTGCCCAAAAAATAGGCCTGCAGGAGTGGAGAGTATTTGCTAAGAACTCCCTTCAAAAATATAGATTTACAGACTACATTCCAACGTAGGTAAGTCTTATTGTTGGGCCGAGCACGCTGGAGGTGACTTTTTTGTGAAGACAGCAGTCAGTTTTGGAAAGTTGCATACTGAGCAATGCAAGAGGAAATAATTTCTAAGAGTTATGAGCAATGCAGTTTTACCTGTCTGTTCTCCACCAAGATGATGAACACATCACAAGAACACACTGGTCGTTCTTGATGCTTATAATTGGACCCGGGATTGGATTGTCTGGTATCTATCAAGCCAGTGTAGCAAAGCTATTGTAAAACTTTCAAAGGAGATTTCACAGTATGGGCTTGAAGCATTCGATAACAAATATGAATGGGGTTGAATGATGGTGCTGACAAAATTGAGTTTTTTATGTGTCTCCAGAGGAGCAGAGGAAGAGACTGGTAGGATGTGCTTTCGGCTTTACAATAAATACCTCTGAGACTGAGGGAGGACTCTTTTCCTCAGTTGTAATGGTGGGATTATACTGGCACATCCACGCAGGTGTTACAAACTGTAGCTAACAGTCGAGAGTCACAAGACATGCAACATGACAGGCATATAAGCCTCAATGTCTTTATCTTCTGAGCTTTATTTGTTGTTTGAGCCTGGCTTGTTTGTTTGTGTGGATCAGCACGGCGTGGTTTGCTGACTGCTGATAAGTAATGGAGTTGTAGCTAAGGAGGATGAAGCTGCATCTGGTTAGGTTGTTATCTCGCACGGCTGAATGTTTTCCTTGATGTCTGACACATTCTGAACTCCAACAACTGGTTTCCTGATTTTACTTCTCAGTAATCATATGATAATCTTAAATCATCAAGAGCATTATCATCGGTTGATGAATAAACAGGTTTTACAAGGATTTCGGTGGAGGTGTGAGTTTTATGCTAGAAGATGACAGTAAATCTGACTTTTTCAGTACTGGAGCAACATCACTGTGAAGTGCTTGGATCTTCATCTTTTTGTTATATATGTTAGGATTCATTGGCTATTACACACAGACATGACTTTGGTTATTAGAGGATAAAGGCTGACAATCAACATCGAGAATACCAAGACACATACACTAAAATAAATCATTGTACTTTATTTTAATTCAGAAATGCTGAATTTCTTTTCATACCACTCGTTATGGCATAGACTCAGATGATTAGTTGAGCTTCAACTATCTCTAATTTAGTGTGTGTATTTGTGTGTGTGTTTTGGCCTGCTTGTTAGCACCATGCTAGAACCAAAGTGCACTTTTTAATTACAGCTCTCAGATAATTTAGGGAGGAGGGGTGAGAGAGCTTGGGAGGGAGAGAGAGAAAGTCGTGGAGGTTTAGTTTAATCTCACAGTTCGTTTCACTCGTTGCTTTTGGTTTTATACTTCCTTTTAAAGACATAAATCACTGATCATCCTAGAGAAAGGCACAGAGAGAGAGTGACTGTTAGATTAGTAGGAGTTGTTATATAATCATATAATCAGATTATGAGTACATTAGCCATGATTTTCCTCTCTGTGATAAAGAGGTAAAAGCACGAAGGAGTAAACGGGGGCCTTGCAGCCGACCAACCGTAGATATGCATAAACAAATTGGGTCAGGGTAGCACGTATGTGTGATTACGCTTAAAGTGAATAAATGTTTATGCTTGTCTCTTAAGTACATCTGCTCTCAGAGACTTAGCAGTATTTACCAGCTGCTCACAGTTGGAGCATCCATAGAAAAACAAATAACTCATGAATTCATTCATTTAGGCCCATGTATGTCTGGCTATCCAACCTTAATATTATTCTGCTGTCTGTCGACATGAGTACTGTCTATGTGTGTCTGCATAAATTGTGATACATAGAGTATTTACAAGAAACGGGAAACTTTGTATAATTTCTGCTCTCCTCTTTTCAGACAAGTCTCATAGGAAAATGTTAGGAAAAGTAGAAAACATGTGAGGAAACTCAAATAAAACTTTCTGGTGTTTGTCTGGGTAGAAAAGGAATAGTACATGGAGAACTTTCCTTTCCTTTCCAGGCCAGTAATTCCCTAATAGGAAGGCAATCATTTCTTGGGATTTTTTTACTCCAGATAAGCTAGAAAGAAGCATGAAATGAGCATGAAATTAAAGTGTTATTCACAACACACAAATTGAAACTCTGCAGTTTTTGTTGCTGTCTTTGACTTTCCTAACATCCTCCCTCTGCCTATATGGGAAGCCAAGAGAGTCGTATTTCCACAACATGTTTTATGGAAAGAGAAGGAAGAAAAAGTGGGAGTCATTTAAATAAAAAAAACTTTTTCCTCTATTCATGGAGGAGAGAGAGGATGAGGAAGAGTCAAGAGAGCTAAAGGCAGAGGGGGAATGCTTCTTTGTGTTGCAATCCAGTGTAGGCTGCAGGATTTTATAAATAGACACGGATATGCATCATTGACTCCGGGCTCTATTCTGGTCTTTTCATGTACGTATGGTTGTGGGTAGAATTTTGATTGTTGTAGAAAAGGTATATTCTGAGGTTTTGTTTGTGAGTGCTTGTGTGTGTGATCGTATGTATATATGGGGAGAGGGGAATATCTATGTGAGTGCGTGCCTTCACACCTTGGCCCCAAACAGGAGTGTTAAAACCTCTCTGGCAGTGTGTGCAGACAGCATTTTCACTCCTCTTGCCTCCATCTATCGCCCTCTGCCACTCGCTCCATCCTAGAGGACATGTTCTGAGACATTTACACCCTGGTTCTGTTCGTGTGATACCCCCCCCACACACACTCCCACCCTTGAAGCCTGTTTTCTCCACCCATTCTTCTGTTCTCCCTTCTCCCAACATGCTTTTAGACACCCCACACACTCCACCACCCCTTGCTGTCCCCCTTCTCCCGCCTCCTCTGCTGTCGATCCCTCCTTCCCTCCTGGGTTCAGGTGTGTCTAATCAATGTCTAAGCTGTTTAATCCCCTCTAGATGCTTTGCTGCCGTGTGTGTTTGTGTCTGCAAGCATCTGTCTATGCGTGTCTGCCTGATTGTGGTGTCCTTGTATTTAATACATGCACAGAATGAAAATCAAGGAAAGTCAAGGTAAGAAAGGCAGAGGGTTAGAGCTGCCTTAACCTCAGCAAAGAACCGCTGTGGACAAATTTGTCTGCATGTTAATTCATTTGCCAGAAGTATCTTCTGGAAACACATAAATGTTTTCCAGTAGTGTAGTTATCCCCCTTAAGCCTCATTTCCACTGCATGGCACGGCTCTGCTTGGCCTGGCTCGACCAAAGTCCTTATAGGCAAGTCATGCCACTCGGCCGCCATCTTGTCAACGCCTCCGGGCAGCTATTTCGGACTAACAAGACCAGGCTTCTATCTGATGGGGAGAGAGCCAGAACAGCACTTTTACTGGTCACCGGGACATAAAAACTACATAAATATAATAAACAGGGCTTGAGACCAACGGCGAAAATGTGTTTGGGACGAAGAGAAATATTCTGTAGGACGCCTCTAGGACGAAAGGGATTGTGTAGGCCTATGTGTTTATTTATAACGATCACTTAGCAAATGACAAACAGAAGCGACCGAGCGCTGACTACGACGGAGGCCGTCTTCTCACGCTGTTACTACAGTCACGCCGGGCTCACAGAGGAGGCTGGCTTCTCACCTGTTCCTGCTGTACAGGTCCATTGATTCTCTCAGTCACAAATGGCTTGCTGACCTCTCAATCGCGCTAGCGTTAAGCGCCACACATCAATCTTCTCACAAAATCTATATTGTGATAACGTCGACTGTGTGTTGTGATAGCGGCGGCAATCATCTCCACCCAGCTAATGCAACTCGGCATACGCCTTGATCGTAAAGAAACCCGCGCACACTGAGACGCAGCCATCAGACTCGCTGGTAGAGTTTTGCATTATAAACATCTAACACCTGAAGCACAATCTGGCTCTGTCTGGGACTGTGAGCTGCAGAAGTTAACATGAAGATTTGCGCTGAGATGTCTGCCTGATTGGCAGTATTGGTTTGGGTTTCTACCTCCGACGAAGTGCAGTGCAATTATTTCATTCAGTACAGTCTGAAGGGGAGCACAGCAGAGTATAGATGCTATGGGTCAGGTAGACTTTTAAAAATTATTATGAATTCTCATTAAATAATGATGTTAGTCTCATAATATTACGATTTTCTTCTGGACATTTAAGAGCACACAGCTATGTGAGATTCTGAATGTGCAGAAAGTTTTGAACATGAGCAGAAAAGCTGCTCAGTCCAGGAGTTTATAACTGAATTGAAATTAAATAATTTATCATCGAGGTAAAAAGGTGCCCCAACAGATAATCTTTTTTTGAATCAAGCAAAATAAATATTATTTATTTTATCAATTTATTATCATTTATTATGTCACTAACAACTATAGAGGATAATAAAGTAAAGAAACAACATTTTGATATTGGGACGCTTTACATTAACTTCAGGACGGTTCAAATTGTTTTTCAGGACGGTTCCGGGACGGAGGTGAAAAATTAAGTCTGGAGCACTGATAATAAGCAGTAAAATCTATTAGATCTGAAAAGGTTTGACAATTTTAGCATCACCTCAGCTCGCTTGGAACCTTGACCAAGGTGATACCAAATTAAGAACCAGAGGACGGTTCCAAGTTTCTTCAAGTATGTATACGTGAATTGAGCGCATGATCCATAATTCAGTCAATTTGATATAATTTTAAAATGTCATATGATTTGATTTTTTTTATTCCTAATGAATGAAGGTGTGTTAGGTTTGACTAACATTTTAAAATAGAACCATCATATTTCCTAAAGTTTTGTGTCAAGGACTGAATCAGAAATGCTCCACAGAGGATTAACTCTTAACATTTGTGTTACTCACCTCACATTGCCTCACATTGCTGTTGGTAAATATACCATCATGCTCACTCCAATGGCAACTTTTATTGATACTTTGGTGGGTTTTACAGGCTGCTCATGCATTGTTAAAATTTGAGGCAGCGTTGGACACAGCTGAGTCTGAAATGTCTTTCAGACGTTTTGCAGGTAGTGGAAGGCAGGAAATAGGTAAATGGTGGGAGAATGTAGCTATTTAGTAAGGGAGTTACTTGGACAAACTGAAAATTGTATACAAAATTTGTTTTTAGTCTGGAGTTGTGTATAAAGCTAGAAAGATACATCGCTTGTTACAGATATATTGGTACTGGTGTATGCCAGCTGATGGGTTGCAACAATGTCAGTGCAAAATGTCAAACACTTGTTTGTTGATAATGGAAAAAAAAGTTAAGGTACCTTTATCAAAACTGTCTATATTATGTGTTAACGAGAAAGAAGACTTTGGGCAGCCTGAAAAGGTGTTGCTGTATTTCTGACTCTTGGGGCGTTTGTTTTCAATATGGTAATCTTTAAGCGTTTAGCAGATAATCTAATTGATGCTTGAATTGCTTGTGTTTGTTGTTTACACGAGGCAGAGCATTTCTTGTTGTGTGTTATACCGTGGACTTGAAGATTGCCTTAAAACAAAGTCCTGCCCTCAAAACGAACCAACTTCAAAGTGCACAGGTACCTTTTAGTTAATTGTGGGTTGAGGGAAAATTCACAAAGCACAATAATGTCTGCAAAACACCCATATTCAATCCAACACCGAGGACAGAATCACCACTGAAATGAATGACAGTGTCCACCATTATAGATTAAGTGGTAGAACGGCTTTGTGAAGTTGTGAGAACCGTCTGGCAGCAGTTGGTGAATGGCTAGTTGGCTGTTCTCTTCTAATAGCTGGATTGTAGTCTATTTATTCAAGTCAATGACAAGGTCATCCAACGCCTCAACCACCACTTTCTCTCCCTTATACTAATCCCAATGCTTTATACTGATTTATTAATCTCTCTCTCTCTCTCGTGTGTGTGTGTGTGCGTGCATGTGTGCTGTAAAGGCCCAGGGCAGAGTACAAGCTTATATGTGCTTAACTCTGGTCTCAGTTCAACTCTACTGGATTAGCTCCTGTCCTCTCCTCTCGTCACCCTCTCCCCTCTTCTCCTCCATCCCAACATTTTCTCCAGCTCATGCCACATCTGTTTTGTTGCCATTCGTATGTATTTATTCACACTTACTGCAGCAAACAGATTTTTTTCTCTTCCTCTCCACCAATCTTTTCCCTCTCTTCCTACTCTCTCTCTCTCTCTCTCTGACATATGGCAGTGTGATCCACAGCCGCAAGGCTCTAATTTATTTAGCTAACGATCTACACCACCTCCCTGAATAGAGAATGAGGTCTAGTCTCTCCCTCTTTCCTCCCCTCACTCTCTCCGTCTGTCCCTGCTGTCTCCTGCCTCACCTGTTGTTCCACGCATGTAAACGAGCACACACACACAGGCAGGCACCACACACTCACACTTCTTGTTTAATCTAATTAAGCAGGAGCATGTTTCTCAGCAGGTTGTAAATACTGAGACTGTATTAGTGGAATGAAATTAGGAGGTGCTCTGTGTGAGGGGGGGTGTGTGTGTGTGTATGTGTCTTTATATTGATGTTTAGTAAAATGTATGTATGCTTGTGTGGGTGTATGTATATTTTGGTAAGTTGTGTATGTCAGATGTTAATTGCTACAGGCTTTTGTGCTGGTTGCATGACTGAACTAATGAATCCAACATGATATTAGTGCACCCTGTCTACAAGAGCATTTATAAACGTGTGTGTCTGTATTATTTATGTGTGCATCTGTGCGTGTTAGTGAGTGATATTCACACTCACTGTGCAGTGTTGCAGTATGTCAGGCTAATATAGGTGGATCAGACCAGATCTAGGTTTTTGTCTCTCTGCTTGACTGCTTTCATTGCAATCTGGCTTTCCTTCTCACTCTCACATTTACACCGTTGCACACATACTTACTCACACACATCTTCTCCTTTCTCCAGCTCTCAATATAATCCCTTTAAATTAACATATTGGTGCATAGCAGAGATGCACACCTTGCTTCATTAGAACCACTCCTCTCTGTTTGTTTTCTTCTCCTCTCCTCTGAAAGAAGAGGTCGGAGGAAAGTTAAGGGCTGTCTGAGAAGTTGGAAGCCTCTCCTGGTAGGTATAGCAACAGAGCCACCCTTGGACCAGCTGGTATGTGTGGACGGGGTTGTTAGTGTCAGATTGGATCACATCAAATTATAATGGTCTGCAAGTTCCATTAGTTGCAATTTCGCCAGATTACTGATGATGCTCTTCTGGGAGCTCTTTAAGCGCTATTGGAATCTGTATTTGTATGAAAGTGTGAATGAGTGAATTGGGGAACTCTTTCCTCTTTTGTGTGTGTGTGTGTGTGTGTGTCTAAGTAGGCCAGTGTAGCAGTTTAGTTTGAGTCCAGCTCCTAAGAGGCAGCTTAATAAATTGCTTTTTCTCCGCATCAAATCAGTGGAGAGATATGTGATTGGGAACTATTTCTTGACTGTGTGTGAGATGGTGTGTGGTGTGCATGTGTGCACATGTCTGCGTGTGTGTTGTTTGTGTGCAGGTGCCGAATTGAATTGTATTTGTTCTGTTTTCATTCCCTCGACATAGAAATAAAAATCAGCTTCAGAAGGAAGTCAGGTGTATATAAACGATCCTGCAAAAGGCGAGTGCCAAGGTTGAGTCCTCTCTCTCTCTCTCTCTCTCTCTCTCTCTCTCCTCTCCTCTCTCTCTCTCTCTAATTTTGTTATGTGTAATTTTTTCCAGTTGTTGTCTCCTTGCATCATTTGTTTTCTGTTTACCTAATGTTTAGGCCTTTAAGGGACACCTTTTATCCATGTTTTGTTTTTTAAATGAATGTGTGTGTTTTTCTATGTCAGTGAGGGCCTAGCTAGTCAGACAGAGAGCGAGTAATTAGCTAAGTGTTACTCCCAGTTCCACCTGCAATCATTTAATTTGTTTATTCAAACTGGCCAGCGTGTGTGTTCTTTACCAAGGATTACTGGACATTTGTGCTGCAGCAGAAGAGTGTGTGTGTTGTGTGTGTGTGTGTGTGTGTGTGTGTGTGTGTTACATTTACATTTCTGTGCAAGTGTGTGTACATTTATCTACATATCTGAATTGTAGAGTTCATTAGCTATAACACTATACTTTATGGTTCGCTCTGCGGTTGTGGACGGTTTTATTGGAGGACTAATTGGCAGTATACATAGTGATGTGTGTGTTTGTGTGTCTGTGTATTTTAAAGTTCTGGAATTTTAGTATATCACCCATATAGCTGATTGACTCTCATGATCCCATTACCATTGTTGTCAGTGAATATTGCCACCGCTTTTTGCTTTTGTTAGTGTGTATGTCCCCTGGAGGTGTGTGAGTATGTGGATTTGTGCTTCTGTGAGGATGTTTTTTGTGCCATTCAGAATGTGTGGAAGGCAGTAGCAGATGCAGATCAATGCATGTCTATTAGCAGTTAATTGATCTAGAGCTCTGTTAAGCCTACAAAACGCTGATCAAAAGTCCTCTGATACATTACGAGCCTATAACTCCCTCCCCTCTCCCATCCCCAATCCTTTTACTGTCTC
>NW_024041078.1:0-21326 GCF_014851395.1 Micropterus salmoides
GGTTTTAAATTACATTGTCGCAAGGGATTCACAGAAACGATGCATGCATGTTCTTTTATCTAACTGATAATGTGGTACTAAAAAGACTAACTTGGGAAGATACCCTCCTGATTTGGCTAACTCATACAGCTGAAGCCTCATATTAGCTTTGGCTGAAATAGCTTTAGGAAAATATATTTTTTGCGGCCACATTGCATTGGAAAATAATTAAAGCAACTAACAGTGCTTTCATTGTACATAAAGGGCCCGATTAACTAACATCCCGAATAAAGAGTACTAATTACGAGTGCATTCTAAAATATTGCACGTGTAGTTGTAGTATCTGTTATGGGTGATTTACTAAGAATTATTCCGTAGATGACAACAGGAGCAAACACAATGGAGGTGGCAGTATTTAAATGAGGGTTTTGTTTTAATGGTTTCCGCCATGGAGAGTCGGGAGGGAAAGCAGCCACTGCGTAGAAACCTTGGTTTGTTTCATTCAGTGCATCCTGAGTATGTGGAAATCGTATGTACCTGCCCATCCTGCCTAAGATTGCACTTGGGACAGCACACCTGAAAAACTGCTTTGGGAAACCCCAGCAGAAACAGCTACGCTGGAATGACCGAGACGCGAGGAAATATCAGCAGATCGTACTTCCTCCAGCCAGAGGGAACAATCACCGACCGTCCGCACCGTGCCCGGTCGCTCCTCGATCTCCAGTCCCTGGCCCTGTACAGCCCAACGCCCCATTCCCTTACCGATGCAATGGGTTGTATCGCTATTACGACCGGCGCTGTGAACAGTTCATTCCTTCTGGCTGGATGAATTTTACGCGTGATCCATGCACTGCAGAGCCACGCAACTTTCTAAATTCTTCCATCTCACGGAGAAAAGAAGTCAGGTCGAAACGAAATTTGCTTTATTGGCATGAATGTTAATACAACAGTATTGCCAACGCTAAAGGAAAATACAAAAAACAATTCATATACTTCATCAATAAATAAAATAAAATAATTGTATTTCTATATAGTGCATATAGTATAGGCTAATATTGTTAATTTCTCTACGTTTTCTTTCATTATGGCTGTGTCTCCTTCTGTCAACAATAACAGCAGCCATCTCTGCACAACACTTGGTGGTTTGCACCTTCCTTTCAAAGGTATACAGATGCTTTTGCACTCACATGAAGTTGCATTTATGCTTGTTAGATCACATTGCCTGTAGTAAATAAATGTATTTGTATGTTACCCTTCCATTACTTTGCACAATAAAATTGAAATGCCCCAAATTGCATATTCATTAAGACAAAAGTACTAAATGAACAACAGGCGCTATCTTGCACTTTTGAAAGACATTATTCTGTGTGCAGCTTAATTCAGCTTAAGTGTTAATTTTTTGGTGAAATCAAGTTTGCACACGTTTTTACTCACGCAAACCTGGCCCATAGACATGTCAGGACTATACAAGTATGTATTTTGGGGCATTTTATGCCTCTATTATGTAGTGAGAGTAGAGAGATGCAAGGTACTCAACAGGCTTCTTAAACCCTAAGAGAATCTTTTAAATACACATTTGGGGCAGAAAACAACTATTATTTAAAAGCATTCAACTGCCGAAACACAGGCAGCTTTCACTCTTGAATAGCCACAGTGATCTGTTAGATGAAGAGTTGCGGGGGACAGCTCCCCTCCAACACATTGTCAATGTAAACAATTCCTTTTACAAGTCTGTCCTGTGGTGTGGATTATGGTTGCTCGCAGCATGGCAAAAAAAAGCCAATTATTTACTGTTGTCTTGTAAATGTGACTGAATAAGTCTTCTCAAGCCATGTTTTGCTTGGCTTCGCTGTAATCAGATACCCAAGTTGTTACTTTTTTTGTCATTCTGAATGTAACTCTGGGACCTGTATTGTTAAACCACACTAGCTGTTGTTAAAAGAAACCAGTGGTGTTACCAAATCAACCAATCAATCACCACATCTACCGTTATAATTATTGTAATAATGCTTAGGGCTAACAGTACTGTAGCTGAGGAAGGAAGTTCTTCTACACCAGTTCTGACATAAAGGATGATCGACACTTTAAATAGATGTGAAATAAAGAAGAAAGACTGCCATAAAAAACAATCAGGAGAAAGAGTCCATCGACATCCAGCAGAGTGTGATTTCTGTGCATTGGGGTGTGTGTGTGTGTGTGTGTGTGTGTGAGTGTGAGATGAAAGCAAGCTGTTATGTGATCAGCAACAGATTGTAACCACTTTGTTTGTCATCTTTACTCTGCAGGCTTTCCCTTGTATCTCCACTGGAATCTACGGTCAGTGTCTGTGTGTCATGTGTGTCTCCTCCTCTTAACATGCATGACGTTGTCTTCTGTTGTGTGTGTGTGTTTGTGTGTGTGAGAGTTATCATAATTGTCAGAAATTTGTGTTTTTACGGTTTGCTTAGGGCCTTATACTGAAACTGGGGATTTTTTTTTTGAGTGAAAGAGAGAGAAAAATGTTCAACATAATATCGGTGTATGTGATGTGATGCATCTATGTGTTGCCACGCTGAACACACTGTCTGTGTTTTTCATCAGATGCTAGTTTCCAGTATCAATCGTCATGTTTAACCAGAGTGCTGAGCCACCCGGTGCCACTTGTCACATTATCTCCTGTAGCCCAGAGGTGGTTCTCAGATTAAGGCCTTGGATTAAGACCGGCAGATTAAGATAGATTAGGCCGGAGATTGTGTCAGATGGACTGTAATCCCCCTTCACACTGGCAGGAGAGAGAGTTACGGATAGTGCTTAAACACTCCCCGGGGTGGGTTTGGGTGTGAGGGTTGTCGACACTTATACCCTGTTGCTAGACAGAGGAAAAGGCCAAAGTTGTGATTCACTCAGTGTGCTATTCAAGTCCTCTGCTCTGTTGCACCTGTTTTTCAGTGTCTGTCTGCTTTTAGCTCATCGTCTTTTTAAGAATACTGCGTTTATTAAATGAAGAAGGAGAAATAAATTGTCTAAATTTAAGATGTATTTTACAGTCCTTTATGTTATCTAACAGCTGTTAAAGCGTGAAGCTGGCATGTGATAAAATTGACAAATATAAAAGGTGTGTTGCCAGCAGAACTGCCAGCCAATCACATTAGTAGTTTTTGAATATTGCTACAGACAGATCTTAGAGCTTGTTGTGGAGCACTGAAAACCGAATACATTTTGATTAAATTGGGAACCATTAGTGGCAGAATTCACAGACATACAGTAGTCATGCCACTCTCTCAGAAATAACAAAATACCTGGTCTTTAAGTTGTTTTCAGTCACTTTGGCTGATTAGACCTCATTAAAGTTTAGGGGGGAACACTCATGAGGGGAATTAGGTCCCTTAACTCAATGTAGCAATAAAAATACTAAATAAGTGTTGGAGCAAATGGTATTGCTGCCTTGATTATGTTCATTAGCAACATTTTTCTCCAGTTCAGGAAGTGCTGTGTACACAGGAGTCGTATTTAGGTGTCAAGGCGGACGGGGGACACAGAAAAAGCTTTGACACCGGAGATCAGGGTTGGCATCCTGCGTCCCTTGTGTGGTTCTGTAAGGGCTACTAAAACGCCTCAGTTGAGGTGAGGAAAATATCATGGTTTTGATTAAATATTAAACAATTAAACAGGTCCTGTATTTTCCGTTTCTTTTTTAATATTTGACCAAGACTGTGATCTTTCCTTAACATTAACCGAGTGCTTTGAGTTGCCAAAACATTAATCTTGCTTTAGTTGCAAAGAGCAGCACATTTGACTGAACATTTTCCTGATAAGGTCATTATCGTATAAACAAGTTGCAACTTCACAAAGATATTAATTTCGTCATTATGTTGATTAAACTGGATGGTATTACGTTCCATTAAAAAGTATTAGTAGTATATAGTAGTATATATATGTATGTACTTTTGAAAAAAAGCTAACAGAAGCGTGAGGCAGGTGCCAATCACAGTTTGCATACACCCACACAGGCAAGAGTAGGAAAGTAAGTGAAATCATCTGTGGGTGTGCAGAGGCTTTAAAGTTTATTTATTCTAAAGATGCTTTTTCATCAGATGGACAAGACTATTTGACTTTAATTGTAGTTATGGAAAACCATACGTTTCTATTTTTTCCATCAAGCAGTACAATTGTTTAACGTTATATAAAGGGCCCAGTTTGACATATTATGCATCCCTTGCAGTGTGAATAATTAAAAAATGTGTGTATTGTGGGGAAACAATGTGTTGTTGAGCGCTAATTTGCACCCTTATGTATATTCCTACCGTCACATGTTGAACCCTCTCTCCTGATGTATGGAATAATTACTGTATAATCACACGGTATGTGTTTGTTTGGGCTGAGCAGTTTGGCCAGATGATGAATTTTTATTGCCTTTGTGTTGCGTTTCCTGCGGCGGGGATAATTTACCAGCACTGAAAGGTCTCGGTCGCTGAATGACTATAGAAGAAGCACTGTAGTTTTTCACTCCATCTGTCTCTTCGCGACCAACAAGTGTGTTGTGTCTGCTTCTCGCCGGAATTGGCGAGTCGGGGATGAGAGGAAGTGCAAAAATACAGAACATAGTGTTAATAATGAAAAGATGAACAGGTATCTCTTTTGGAAAAAAAAAACAGCGCAAACACACAGATCTGGCACTGCACCTGTTCTTGCAAATTGTGTGTATATTTTTGATTTTGTGTGTGTGTGTATGTGATGGTGCAGGATATCCACCTGAGCAGGCTGTGCACGAGGCGTTAGCAACTGTGAGGGAGTATCTGGATCACCATCATGACAAGGTGCGTGTGTGTGTGTGTGTGTGTGTGTGTGTGTGATTGCCAAATTTTCCCAACCATTTCCTCTAGGTATTATTCGTTTCACAGCTGTTGTTTTTGTTTTCTGGTGGGAGCGAGGAGAAGGGTGTATTGAGAAAACACATATATGCACACAGTGACACACACACACACACACACACACACACACACACACACACACACACACACACACACACACACACACACACAAATATACCATTTAAACACACAAACCCAAGCTCTGGCTCTCATGCTCTTGGCCAAGTCTGCGTTTTAATTGGCTCCTTGCGGGACTAAACCCGACTAACACAAACACATACGCGCACACACGCTTTCTCTCCAGAGGAACAGCAAGCACAGAAAAGGCAAAATGATGGAATAGATGAGAGGAGGGATGGAGGGGGAGAGGGGTTGTGAAGGGGGAACAAAGAGGAAACTTTCCTATCAGTCGTTTACGTGCCCTAAACACTCCTACCCTCTTCCTCTTTTACATCTCATGTCTCCTCCCTCTCCTCTTTTCAATCTTTCTTCCTCTCTCTAACCGCTGTGCTGTATCTCCTCCCAGAGAGGGTGCTGACGATGTTATTGTTAGTGCTGGAGTCTCCAGAGTGTCTGTAGCAATACCAGCCGAGTGATGCCATCAGCCGTACCGACCTCAACAAACTAACATTAAACATTATGTGTCTCATCAGAGGACAACATTCAGCAAGACTTATACGAAGGAAAGCCAAATCAATGAGGCCCTTATTTACATTGTTCCCAGAAAAGTTCCACTGTGTGTGGTTTTTTTTTATTTTAAAGGGGAGAAAAGTTTTATTGTAAACAAACGGGACGGAGTATATTTGCATACATATAAAGTAAGAATGCTCACTAGAGGAAATTGGGTTTCTTCCTTAATTGAACCCCCTCCATTGAACATTTTTTACAGTGTGTTTTGTTGGGCTTGTTCTGGCTCGGAGTGCAGTATCATAGAAAATGAAATTGGAAATTATAGACAGAGTAAGATACTCAAGACACGGGGCACTGTGCCAACACTCTGCATCAAGTGTAATAATCAAAACATGAATCATTTATGCGTAAAACACAGCAAGAAAGTAAGACCAAAGGCAGTTTCATAGTTGCTATAGTTTATAAATTATATTCACAGTCGTCCAGAAAGTTTAGATGAAACTGATGTATGACATTTGAGATCTACCCCACAAGGGCCATTTATTAGCTGTTCTGGGGCTTTCGATCAGCAGATGACGTTTACCCAGTTGTTTGATAACCTCTGTCCCCATTAGTTACTGTTGCCATTTCATTCTCTCAAAGCACATAGAGAGACAAAGACATTTCTAACAACACTATAAGGCAGTGAGCTAATTACTGTAGCTGCACATGCGAATGTTTCCAGCTTACGTAGCGGATAAGCACACTGCATAAACACACAATCCACCAAACTTTGTGAGGTATGATTGAAAGTTCACTGTTCGGGGGAGCAAACAGTCAATTGTAGATGCTTTGCTGCAGACAGATTTTCTGTTTGAGAAGGGAATATTTACAGGGTCTGTGTTTCCCTTCAAGACAGGCAGTTTTGAGAGAGCCCATTACATTCGGTTTATGTTATTGTTAGCTTTAGCATCTCCGGGGTCTCTGTCGCAATAGGATCAAAATGAGCTTCCCACTGCTACCATTTTCTGGAGGCCATTTTACGTCTCTCATCACAAGCATTTGCTTTAATTTGAATGAGGGAGGCTGTAAAATGGCACAAGTGGATGCAACTCAGTGTGGAGGTTAGAGATTTCGAACCTTAGCCCAGGGGATGTAGTTACTTACTGCACATTTCCATATCTTCTCTTTTAGCCTCCATTCAAATCCTAGCAAGTGATGGTAATTGTGCAACAAGCCGGGACTGAAAAACACATGCTGCGGGGTAGCAGGCCGCTAAAATGTCTGTATTTGAAAGCAAAGAGACTTAAACTCCCACACCAGGCACAAAGTGATAGAAACAGCCTGGCCATAAATTTCACAGCCTCACCCAAACCGGAAAAACCTAAACCTTTGTAGACACATTAGGGTGGTAATAATGTTTGTCAGAGTCTGAGAAATAAGAGCACAGTGGAGCTTATATCCCTGGAAGCATTTTTTTAATGTAGCTACAGTAACAGTAACTTTAATCATCAGGTTACATATAGTGGTGTGTGTTGTGTGGTCTGTCCAGTTTTAAAGAGTATAATGTAAATATTATAGACTGCAGAGCCAGGATCTACAGAACACAAGCACAGAGCATAAAGATTGTTTATTGTTATAAAATAGCTGCACTCACTCAGCCAGTGTCTTAAGATTATTTGAAATCTACTCTCTTTATGGCTGTGCTCTGTGTGTGTGTGTGTGTGTGTGTGTGTGTGTGTGTGTGTGTGTAGAGGTAAGTCTGGATTGAGTTGACTGGTGTTTCTCACACAGTAATGAGAGAAACACCAAACACACACACACACACACACACACACACACACACACACACAGATTATCATTTGGTGACATGCATAAAAACAGTTATTTTTCTCTCCCTTATACACATATACATAAATACAAACACTTCAACAATAGAAGTACTTATATACCCACACAGGAAATTCTCCTCTCCCTACCTCTATTTCTCTTTCTCTCTCCTTCTCTCTCTTTCACGCTCACACACACTTTTCAGCTCTCTGTCCCCAGCATGCAGTTTAATAAGTGCTGTGTTGTAGCATGATCATAATAGTGAGCTAATAGGAGAGTAATGGACTAATCCATTAGCTGCATTCTCCTGATATCACCACCGCACAATGTCACAGACTGTTACATTGTTCCTCCCTGCCTTTGATAAATTCATGTTTATTGCATATGCTTGTAATAAAGGTCATTGCATGTGTATGTGTGTGCGTCAGCTGGACAGAGTCATCTTCTGTGTGTTCTTGCCGACGGATAAGGAGCTGTATCTGCAGAACCTCCCGCTCTACTTCCCTGCCGGTGAGTTGTGTCTCTCCCTCTCTCTCTTTCACACTCACACACACTCACAGATACACACACTGTACACACACACATACACACTCGCCTATAGACAGTGTTGACAGCTCAGCTCAATTTAGCTACACACACTGTGGTGTGATAAATACTCTACATCATCCACCGTGTGCTATTTGCACATCCACTCCATCCACACATACAGGAAGCCATTAGACACATCACACTGTGTAGATATAGCACTCCTAATCAGGTTTAATTGCATCAAATAAACATACTTGCTCCCCCAACACACATACATTCAGTGACATATAAAACATTTAAATACACATTAACATGCTTATAGGTATATTTTATTAAATGATTTGAATGCACAAAAGCACACACGCAGATGCATATTCTGTTGATTGGCATGGCCTTTTCCATAGCTGACCATCTGGGAAACTGCCTTGTTAATTCACTCATTAATTTATTTGATTTATTTAATCACTTAAGTCTCTTTGAACACATATTCCATTGACTGTTTGTGTCACACATTTGTTCTTGTGACTGCTAAATGTTACATAGTGATATGCGGCTACACATATGTCATGCAAGTTATTGTCACAAATAATTTCTGTAAAGGGCAGAGCAGAACAAACAAATGGCATGTGCAAAATATTTAATTGTTTTAGAATTATTTTATTGCACCACTAAAAATGAGACACTTGTTACATTCTGATGTATTTATTGGTACTGCCAGTCACGTATTTTTTCGTAGTTTTTCAATGAAATTAATCAAATTTTCATTGCCTTATTGTCAAGGGGCTAAAAACTCACTTAGAAATGAAGCACACGCCTGTTTTCTCTGTTGTTTGCATCAGCCACTATTCATTCTGCTTTCAATGTGGGGACTCCAGGTCGGATTCAGCCCTGTGCGCTCCCGAGCCTCTCTCGTACTACAGCGACAACAGGCCAGCTAACATGCTAACATGCAGTCCACTAACACCATAAAACTTACACGACCCACATAATATACAATACTGAAACTTCACAGTGACAGCAATCCAGACGAAGAGCCATGCACTAACACTACAGTAAATTTACTTACTGCGGTCTAACTGTTATGAAGTGTGACACTATCTCGTTATAATATTCAGTCCAGCTCACTACCTGTTTCGTTATCATCCAATATATTTAGCTGTGCTGACATTGCTGAGCCTCCAGTGAAAGATACACAGATAGTAGAAATAGTTATTGAAAGCAGCAGGTGAGCTAACGTTGTAGCACGTCGGCTAAATGCAGTAAATGTACTGTGACAAGCATGGATTAGTTCAACCTGCAGCTGATAAAACTATTACTGTAACGTTACAGTAGGGGTTTACCTGACCGGTATATCGTGTGAAGCTGTCTCCCTGCCTGTCTATAGCCACTGTCACTCTGCCTTTTTCCCGGGAGGATTGTGCCGATATGCAGCTGGCTGCGCTGAATGAAGTAATGTTACGGAGCCATTGTTGATCTGCCTCTGAGACGGGAACGTTGAAGTAACAGAGCCTGAACATGTCTGAGTGAAAAGCCACAGCCTGCATGCTGGTGTGACTGCATTTATTGCAGGATTTCTGAATGAAAGCATGAAAGTGTTTGTGTTTCGGATTATGCTCGCTCATAAGTTCAAGCGAGCATGTGTACGAGCACACGCCTGGTAGCAATCTTAAAACCGCACCGCTAGTGGCCACTGGAAACTCCATAATACCCCTTTTGTCACGATCGTGGTGTGGAGGCAGGTTGGAGAACCCAAACGCAGGACACAGAGCGGGGCAGGTATGGTACAACGAAGGGTTTTAATAAACAAACAAAAGCGAGCACACTTACAGGTGAGTGGCTGAATAACTGAAATCCAAAATTACCGGGAGACGAGACAAGACGAGACAAGCAAGGCTGGTTACAGGCAGAGAGTACACACACGACAGACTGGGGGGTAACATGAACAATGACCGGACACGAGGAGCTGGAGTCGGTCTGAACACCGACTGAGCATGAGGAACAGGAGTCGGCTGGGCCACCAACGAAGCTGGTGTTGGTCGGACCACCGACGAGGGAACAGGAGTCAGCTGGGCCACCGGCGAAGCAGGTGCCGGTCGGACCACCGACGGAGCACGAGGAATGGGAGTCGGCTGGGCCACCAACGAAGCTGGTGTTGGTCGGACCACCGACGGGAGAACAGGAGTCGGCTGGGCCACCAACGAAGCTGGTGTTGGTCGGACCACCGACGGGGCACGGGGAGCGGGAACCGGTCTGGCCACCGACGGAGACCTTGGAACTGGTGTCAGTCGGGCCTTCGATGAGGGACCAGTAACAGGTGTCGGTAGGACAACCGAGTGAGACCTGGGAGCAGGAGTAGGCCAGGGATCAGGCAGGCGGCTAGCAGCGCTAGCAGGCTGGGGATCAGGCAGGTGGGCAGGCAGGCTGCTAGCGGGCCGGGAATCAGGCAGGCGGCTAGCCGTTCTAGCAAGCCAGGGGACAGGTTTGTTGCCGACGGGTCGCTGATGGTGACCTTGTCGCCTCCGATGACCACCACGGGAACCCGAAAAGATGGCTAGGCGACTCCCTTCAAAGGACGACTCCGGGGAAAGCCTAGCCTCCAGGCTATCAGGCCATAGTGTAGCTGCCCGTGCTGCCTCTGACTCCCTGGCCTTCATGGTCAGGTAGGCCAGGAGAGTCATAGTCCCTGAGTCCTTGGTAGGTAGGGCAGGCAGGCGGACGGACAGGCTAGGCGGAGGACTAGCGGCGCTAGCCAAGCAGGATACAGACAGGACAGGCGGAGGGCTAGCAGCGCCAGCCGAACAGGTAACAGGCAGGACAGGCGGAGGGCTAGCAGCGCCAGCCGAACAGGTAACAGGCAGGACAGGCGGAGGGCTAGCAGCGCCAGCCGAACAGGTAACAGGCAGGACAGGCGGAGGGCTAGCAGGCCGGAGAGATGACGGCCGGAGGCTAGCGGTCCGGGTGTTAGCCATTTCCAGGCTAACAGACTGAGGATCTGATGAGGACTTGGCTGGGGGATTGGCTGAGGTGTGGAGGAAGTCACAAACCCACTCAGGGAGAGAGTCTGCTGCTCCTGGCTGAGCAGCCAGGCTCTTCCAGGCAAGGGACACGATAGCTGCCTTATGGCTAACATGACTAGCCCCATACCACATATTCCTCAGCACCATAAGCTCCCGGCACAGATCAAGCAGTTCATCGGACATGGTGTCCGCTGGGTCCCTTTGTGGTCCGGTCATTCTGTCGTGTGTGTACTCTCTGCCTGTAACCAGCCTTGCTTGTCTCGTCTTGTCTCGTCTCCCGGTAATTTTGGATTTCAGTTATTCAGCCACTCACCTGTAAGTGTGCTCGCTTTTGTTTGTTTATTAAAACCCTTCGTTGTACCATACCTGCCCCGCTCTGTGTCCTGCGTTTGGGTTCTCCAACCTGCCTCCACACCACGATCGTGACAGAATGACCGGACAAGGACAAGACAGAAACACCAGGTATATATACACAGGGACTAACGAGCAGGGCGGGAGCAACACAGGTGACAGACATGAGACTAACGAGGCAGAGAGAGAGCAGAGGAAAACAGAGAGACTAGACATGACAAGCAGACTATATAACAGATACTGGACACTAGACAGGACAGAACCCAAAACTCAACATACTAAGCTCAAAAGTGCAACACAATAGATGGCCAACCGGCAGAGCGTGACACCTTTAATTGAGAAGATCAGTACCAATAACATGTCTGTATGATAAGTATGGAGCTGGACGTTGTTAGCCTAGCTTAGCATAAAGACTGAAAGCGGTGGGAAGCACAACATATTGTATCTCATTTTGCCATTATTTAGTTGGTGGCATGCTGTAACTTTTTCTTGACAAACAAGAGTTTTCTTCCAGCCAGTACTCCTTTGCACTATCTCCAAGTATAGCACAGCTGCTAGATATCAGTGAGCAAAGCCGAACACACTTACCACATTTATAATTAGCCACTTTGTGCGTCTTGGGAGGATCAGATGGTTATCCAATATCAAAAAAGTCAAGAGAAAATGCAACCAAGAAGCATTAAAGGCCAATTAAAATGAAAATGAATGAGTGCATGAAGTGAGTTTTCTTAGCCAATCATCTGTGTTTTGCCCTCATTTCTGTGCCCATTCTCTAGTCTGACCAATGACAGCAGCTTATTGTTCAGGTAACCAGCATGGTGTGTGTCAACATGTGTAGCTTGCTTTATCAACAGGAATAACTGCATTTAGTCTGTTGGTAGATGGGCAGTCCTAACCCCTGTGTGAAAAGTAAATGGTGTGTTCATGGAGAAAAGCCTGATATTTCCTCCAGCCTGCACTTACAATATTTGGGAATAAATTGCCAGTACTTCCACCTCAAGTTAAATGAAATTGGCTATTTGCATTCTTTACATTTCTGAATGCAAGTAATGGGCACCACTGGCCTCGAGCTAGCTAGTTTACAAACTGATGCTGGGAAAGAAAATGTGAAATGTTTTTCCTCCAAAGGTGAAAAGTGTCTGGTTTAAATAAAAAAAAGAACAATCATGTTTTAAGCCTCCAAGGTTCCTTCTTCAATCTACAAGTCCTATCTCACCTGATTTCAAAATAGACTAGAAGCAAAGTAGTGTGCCATTATTGCAAATTGATCTGTATGGTTAAATGAAGTTTAGTAAATACGTAAATTTGATGTTGGCTCGACATGATGACTTCACCCATTTGTTTTGATTGCACTCGTGATTGATAGTGTTATAATGCCAAGCAGTCTGGGCTCCTAAGCATGATCAGTCATTCACTCAATTATTCAAATTAAGCATCGGTATTACAACTGCAGCCTTAACCTCTAATGTCTTGCTTTACCACTGCTATAAATCAAACTCACATCTCCCCTCCAAAACATTTTGAGAGAGAGGTTTCAGCCATCTCATGCTTTCTGCTTTTATAAAACAGTTGTTTTTTTCATATGACTTGGCACACAGCTGCTGCCAAAGCCAAACATAAGACCAACAAAACAATCAGAAAGTTTCTCAGAAGAAATCCTTCAAATCTTCACCTCCTCAAGTTTAATACTGCTGCAGAGTCTGGCATCTAATTTGGAAAAAATCTTACACTTACCTGAATTATTCAGCTGGAGCAGCGTCACTAAAACCCATATTGTTATTACAGTAAGAAGCCGGCAATGTAAACAACTGTGGACCTCAATTGATGCCTTTTCAACCTGCCTCTGTCTGTGCTTTTAGACCTCAAAAAGCAATTAGAATAATCATCCGTTTTTATATTTCCTTGTTCCAGATTTGCGTGACAAAAATAGCAGCGATAAATTAACTGAAACAAACAAAAAAACCCACCAAAGATTAACTACAACAAACAGACAAACCTTCACACACTGTGCTGTCAACAAAAACTTGGCAGCATGACCAACAACGCAGTGAAGCAAGGCTGACATTGAAACCAAAGCAGGTGGAGTGTTGTGTTTAATTTTAAATGAAAGGGGAAATGTCATGGTCTAAGTGGCAGTAAAGTAAAAGCAATGCCTCTGGGGTTTGAATATATCACTCTATATAACATTAATGCATGCATGATGTGTAACAGTTCAAGGCAATGTATATAAATATATACAGTATGCATGAGATTTAACATAATTTTCTTTCCATTACTATTACAATTCAGAGTATGTTTTAAGACACACAGCAGCAAAACAGCAGCGGCTTTACATAAAAGATGAATGCACTTAAATACACAAGATTAAAAACATACCATTTGCTAAGCATTTGACATATATGCCCTGATAGACAAGGAGTAAAAGAAGAGTAAGAGAGAAAAGAAGGAGCAGCCTATTAATAATAAGAGCAGAATCCAATCAACTTTGCAGCCATATCTCTCACATAAGCTTTAAACTCAGACACTGGGTTAAGAGTCTTAATTTTTTTAATCTTTTTGAAGACAGATCCAACCAGTAGTGGCTGATACCAAGAAGGATTTCTCTCTTTCAATGCAGCCTCTGGGAACCTCAGTTGCTAAAAATAATGGGATCTCAAACTGCATTGCCTTTGTACTCTCTATTTTATACAAAAACCAAAATATGTAGAAGTTTACTAAAATAGTATTTTGTAGATAAAAATGTAAAAATGACCAATAAAATAAATTGATCCTATTAACAAGTATTTCTTGTATAGAGAAAGCCTAATATATCTTATCAGTCAATCAGTGACATTTTGAGTCAGTTCAACTTACATACACTGTCTTGCTGACGATAATACTCACCCCAGCATCAAATGTGTATTAATCCACTACTGAAAATAGTCCCTAAATGCACTCTCGTTTACGTTTTACAGTGACCAACTGTTGTAAGAATGTTATTTCCTTTAAAAATAAAACTATATAATTGTAGCCTGTATTTAAAGATGTATATCTTCTGTAGGGACCAGTGTTCTAGAGTGCCACAGACAATGTAGGAAAGTCAGAAAGTATTGACATATGGACTTTCTCATTGTTGGTTTTGGTCTTTTCGTAAGATTTTGAAAAAACAAAAAATATATCAACTTTATCCTTTGAGTTTGTAATAAATCTCAGTTCCCAATACTGTTGTTTGACTGTAATCCTTCCTCTGAACACAGAGTTTCTATTTTATCTGGAGCATCAGAAACTTTTCTTGGACTTTTCTCTTTTCTTTTCTTAGGTTTTTCCGCCAAAGTCTCTGCCATACTGCTAATTGCTGTAGCCTACTCTGTCGCTACGGTTCCTTCATAGCCATGTAATGAAAGAGTTGTGTCATCTCCTTTTTAATTACAATTCAAGTTGCTTTATTGGCATGACTGCATACAATACAACATTGCTAAAGCATATTAACACAAACTATAATCATAATAAACAAAATAAACAATTCTTAATAATATTGTATATTGAATGTTGAATGTTCTCTTCTATGGACATTTTTTTTCAGCTCCGGCAAATGAATCATTGCTAGTTGACGTAAAACGCAACATTACTTGTGCACCTGCACAGGAATGGGCCTGAATGTAACAGACGTTCATTTATTTGTGTCCCGCTTTGATTTTAGCCAATATTTAGACAATCAAACAAATGTATTAGTTCTTGATCAAAGCAGTAATAATATACATTATCATCATATGTATTTTATATTAACAAAGAATCAAATTACTGTGCATCATGTTAATGGTGTTGCTTGTAGTGACAAACCCAAGAATCACCTAGTCAACAGAGCACTATAGCATCTTTCGACACATTTTTTTAGACATCTGAAAGCACTGATAAACCTACTATATGCTAACTACTCTGCACTAAATGGAAGAAAGATTAAGTTAGTCACTAGCTGGTAAACATAGTGAAGCCAGATATTTGCCTCTGGAGTTGGAGGAAACCAAAACAGAGCGAAAAAGAGAGTGAATATACAGACTTATAGACTCCAAATTAATGTAAATTTTGCTGTGTAAATCAGCAACTGTTTACCATAATGACCTAAGGTCATAATACATCACTGTTGTTTATCTGCACCCAGCTGGCATCAATTAATGCTGTTTAAAACGCTTATGTGTAAAATTAGCTTTGATTTCATGGTCAGATTGTTGAGTTATTTTATATAGTAAGTAAGGACACTTTATTTGTATATCACTTTTCACACATAAGTCAAAAAATGCTTTACCAAAAAATACAAGAAAGAATTCATAGAAGATGAAGTGAACCTGATCCACATTAAGAAAAGTGCAAACTAAAAAAAAAAAAAGAGAATAAATACACAGTACATAATAGAATACACCGTAAATAACAAATAATGAATACTGAACCTTGAGTCCATCCAGCTTTAGGGTTAGAGGGTCTGTTTTCTTACTTATGTGATGATGCAAACTCTGAGCTTCCACTCCACATGCTGCAGTTTTAAACTGTGACACGGCATCTGCTCTCCACTTGAAGCATGATATCAGCACTTCACCACCGAGTCAGTTGACTAAAGAGGTTATCCCCCCCCCCAAAATAAAAAGCAGGTGTGTCCCTTTAAAAAGTCTGTGCTAGCTGATGGTGTCTTTCTCCTCTAATGGATGTGCAGTAGATTTTGTAGCAGCAGTGAGCGAGCAATAGTGGTGCTTGGCTGGTAGATGGACCGGAACTGTCGGTCTGTGTGACAGAGCTGCTGCAGGCAGGCCTCCAACTCTCCACTATAAACCTTATGTGTCTCCAACACCTGGCACTGCCCACACTGGCTGTCTGTTTGATGTGTATGTGCGTGTGTTTGCATGTTTTTGAGTGTGTCTTTAGCCATGTTGGACTGAGAGTGACTAATCCTCGCTAACAGATCCCTCTGAAGCGACCAGACGCTCCAAAAGCCAAAATGCTATTAACCGCTGCATGACCAAGGTAAAATGCTCGCTTCCCTTGTTTTACAAGTTTCAAGTTTTTTCTCTCTTAACTCCCACAGAGGCCACTGTCATGAGTAAACTCTGAGAGAGTGGATTTGTCAGATTTGGTTGCTGTGGATACACACTGCTACGCTCAACATCCAGATTCTTCCTCCTCCTCGCTGTCATCACAGATCAAGACCTTCCTGAGCAGGAAGATATCTCCTAAATGGATGAATGCTTTTTTGAAGTGCACACTGGCTCTTCTGCAGATGTTGATTAGTTTCTCTGTTTCCCTGCTAATTATTGAGGTTAATAGAGTTGTCATGACGAAGGTTTTAAATGATATTCTGAATGAATTCTTGTGAAAAATGGATTGTGTGTACCTTAAGCTGCACTCAAACTTGACCTTTATTGTCTGTGACCAGTGGTAGCTTTGCATCAAGCTTACAACCCCCTATGTGTCCTGTGCTATTTGAATATTGAGATTCCAGTGTGTGCATGTGTGTGAGACAATGACAAAAGCTTATTAAAACGAATCACACAGGCTTCTTGTGTGTATGAATTGATTATTTCTCGGGATGCGATATGAGTCAGTGAGCTACAGCATCACCAGGGAACTCTTTACATGAATATTTCTCTCTTAGTTTTCTGTGCGTCTGTATGTGAAGCAGATAGAAACAGGGACTTTGTGCAGTGGTGGAAGGTAACTAAGCACATTCAAGCAGATTTACTCAAGTGCTGTACTCATGTCAAGTACAACTACCTCAGAATTGACATGAGTATTTCTGTATTATATTACATTAAACTTCTACTTCACGACATTTCAGAGGGAAATATTATACATTTTACTGCACTATATCACTTTGACCCATATTGGTACTAATAATTTTGAAAATCCAGATTTTACAGACAAAACTCATCAGCTTCTAAAACGTGATGATTTTTTAGATTAAACTTCACAGTGGTATATAAAGAACTGGCAGTAGTACCATCAGAAGGGCTTGGCCATATGGTTTATAACAATATAATGATATTCAAAGTTTTATTCCCAATAATAATATGTTGTGCAAAATCACAAATGAAATAATCAAATTGATTTTCGCTTTAGTGAACTGTGTTTCAATGTTATGCATTACGTAAGACAAAACTTCACACATGTTACTCAAGAAGACTCATTTTGGTAGATAATAATTAAAATGTACTTAGAAGCAGTGATTCAATCTGTTAGAATGATAAAAAATAAAGATACTGTCACCATACGATTCCAGTAATGTTGATAAACTAAAGTTGTCACTGAGCCCTTTTGATCATAAATAACTATAATCAGTGTTATCATTCATTTGGAGTTTTGTTTCCGGCCACCTGATGAATGTAAGTGTAATATGAACTCTCGTTTATCTCTCTCAACCAACTACTGAGGGAAATGTCTGACTCTTTAGCTGCTAAATGCTCCACTAAGTTAAGCAGCTAGTCACTAACTTTGTGTGTCTGCTTTAGTGTAGTGGGTTTTTAGAGCTTTTTAGAACATGTTCTGTATTCATTTACTCCATTTAATAAAGCAAGACAGCAATGATAACACCACACTAAAGACCTCCCAAAACCAAAGACAGATAAACACATGAATTCTAGACTTACTGTCTAAGCATAAAGTCCATTTGAATGATTTAAGGACAGACAGGGATCTTTTTAGAAAACAACAAAACAACACTTGAGAGCGGTGAGAGTGAACCAGTGAAGTTATGGGCTGGACAGCTAAACAATGAGCTGAAGCTCACTATGAAGCTTTGTAAAGGCAGGAGAGCTACGAATGACCACTTTTTTGTCACATTGTTTTTGCATTGTCATTTGATAGATTGTTATTATAAAAATATAGATTATAGCTGCTTTAAGTACATGCTGCTATCAAAAGGCTACTTCTGTAAGTAGGCCTACTACTACTACTTCAAATGCAGGTCTTTCTTTCTTGCAATTAAGTATTATTATGGTGTAGCGTTACTACTTTTACCTGAGCAAAGAATCTGAACACTTGTACAGAAAGCAATATCATTTACAGGTTTTCACTTTCATAGCTTCACTTTTTTTGAACGACCACGGCACCTGTTCATTTTTAACAATAATCATCAATCCTTTTTTCCTCCATGCTGTCCAAATCCCATCTAGGTTTGCCTGTCTGCCTGTCAACCACCATATGTGTATTAATACAAGCCTTACAGCACATTTGCATGAGTTTTTAATTGTTTGTTGCAGGATGTAGCCGTCACGTGTTGGGAAGCAGGCAGTGATTTGTGTGAAGCGAATTGAGTGTTTAGCGAACCACCGTCCCGCCCTGCCAACAACCATCTTTATTGATTCCAAACAATCTGCCACGGTGGCACAGACGCACTGGGAGGAGGGGGGTGGAGTGTTGGGACAAAGGAAGGAGATTGGTTGTAGGGGGAAAAATAAACTACAAAGAATATCAACAGGAAATTGGTAGAAAGCTCCCCATTTCTATAAAAGCTTCATCTGCCACAAAGGGGATTGTCTTTTCCTCTACTGAGCTCTTTGATTCCCTCCCTGCCTGGGCCTCCATTTCTCCTCCTTCCTCCTCCTCCTCATTTCTATTTCTCGCTGTTTTACTCTACAGGATGGTGGAAAAAATAAACAGATGGAAGAGGGAGGAATAAAGAGACAGAGAGAGGAAGGATGTAGGAGTTCAAACTGAGAGAGGGGAGGAAAAAAAGGTGCTGGGATGAGAGGATGCAGAACTGGCGGGAGGATGGAGATGGAGGGGAAAGAAAGGGTGGAGAGCCTGATGAACTCATCTAAAGGCGCTCTGGGTTTTTTAATAAGCAGCAGACTGTGAAGCTACTCGACGACCAGTCACTCTGAGTAATGAGAGAGGGGAGAGAGAGAGACAGAGGATGAGAGGATGAAAAGACAACGGGACTCATTATCCTCAGACCAATTTTCATCACTGTCCCGTCAGTAATCTCTCTCTCTCTCTCTCTTTCTCAGGACTCAAACAGTCCACTGCTCTGTTTGAGATGACAGATGAAGACCAATTACGCTAACTGTTTCATTAACTTGAAGGGTGATTCCCTGCCATCTTCCAGAACATACACTGATAATCCTGTTGGCCCTGGAAATTACTTGGTGCTCACAGCTCTCAAACACACACACACGCACACGTGTGTGTATGTGTAGCTTTAATACTTTCAATAGTTAAAGTGTGTGGATGTGTGTGATGAAAAATGTCCACTGCTTGTTCGGTCGACAGTATCTAACGGCAGTGAGCTCTCAGGTGTTTGATGAAGAATTATTTCAGGCTGATGACTGCTGGTGCTGACTTTGTTCCTTGCAGTCTAATAGGTTTCTGCCTTGTCAACATTTTCTTGGCACTTAAACATATTTGTTGCTGTTCTGCTTGAGTTTCTTCCAGCAGGGAGACAGAGTATAAACTTCAAATTGTTAGTCTCTCTTTCTGTTTATTGCTTTTGCATTGTGTCATTTTAATCCATGCGGCTCTTATTCAGAAACTGTATTTCCTCCTGTTGCACCGTTTCTGGTTGGGCTGAAACATTCTTATATATGGAATGAGGAATATTGGTGCTTTTGCAATTTTCCTCATTTGTTTTTATTGCAGCAAGCTCTCGATGTGATTTTCATCATGTTGTGTCTCAGCTGTTCATTGTGTTGTTGTTGCAGGCCTGGGCAGGGCAGCCAATTGCAATGTGATAAGCTAATTTATTTATATGCAGGTTTTGTTACAGGCACAGCACAAAAATATCTCTGTGTTACTTGGAAATAAGTAAATATTTATTTATATAGCTTATAGTGCTTCACAATAAAATTCTGTCCTACCTGATAGCAGCCATTTTAATCACTCAGGGTGGGAAGATTGTCACACTATTAATGCTTGCTGTTGGACTAAAGTTATGGGCAGAAAGAATGAAGAAAAGCAGTGCACTCATAACTCTGATGCAGTCTTTTTACTTTAAAGATCAATATCTTGCCTTGTTAACATTCCCTGCACACTCATGGTGAACCCACAGAGGTGTTTTTAATTATTTGGACTGATTAGGCTTCAGTTGTGGCTGAAATCACTGTCTATGTGTGTTATACTGTCCACCAATTTATTTAAGTTTAAGTTAAGCACTATAGTGCCCTCACAGGTGAACACAGCAAATAGTGTTTATGACATGTACACTGCTTTCTGTTAACAATCCCACAATGCAACATGTTGCATTTTCCAGGTTCCTGTGTGACTCTACAGCTGATGGCGTTTCATACAGTAAGTGTCCAGGATCTAAATTTTGTGTTCACTATAAGTAAACTAATGGGTGTCTGTTATATAAGGAAGTGTGAATGAGGGAGTGATTTCACTACGCTCAGGACTATGTAGGGGTGTATCCTATATGCTTGATTGTTGTGTCACTGACTCTCCTGTTAGCTTTGTTGCACCACTTTCGGCGAGAATAAAACATCTCTCTCATAAGTACATGGAGTCAGTTGACCTTATGCAAGTCCAGCATAGCACCTGAGCAGATCTCTAATGAGACAATCATTGAAAATGTGTGTTTGAGTGCAGGGCCTTTCAGGATAAAAGGCAGCAGGACATAGTATTACGTCGCATCGTTCAGACGTTGTAACTAGCAACCAAGTGCAAAAATTATTTCAGCTTCCTAGTTTTTAGTGATTGATCTGATTTGATTCTCCCATTTGCAGACAGAACTACAGAAATGTCAACAAACAAAATGGCTGCAAATAAAAAAACTGCTGGCAGTTACATCTAAATAAAATCCAGTATTAACACTACACAATTGATTCAGCTATTTAAAGAAGCTACTGTGTGTTTGCATCTGGTTTCACTAGTTAACAACTTCTTCAAATACTGAAGATGGCAAAAGTAGCTCATTTAAGCGTAAGTGATGTGACTAAAAGGCAGTGTGGGTACCTCTTGGAATATGCGCTCCCAAATCAACATTTCTGGACTGAAATGTCAGCCTTCCTTGCATAAATTAATATACATGGTATTTATTTAACAACAAATCCCACCAGCACAGCATTAACAGGGAAACAGTAGCAGCTGTCAACAGTCTCTTTCACTCCTTCAGTGCTTTGTGTGCTGCCTGTTGCAGGCATTTCTCTGCCTGACACCTCTAGCCTGCAAGCCTCTCAATCTGCAGTTGTAGAATATTATCTCC
>NW_024041079.1:0-15000 GCF_014851395.1 Micropterus salmoides
GCCTTGTAACTCTTTCCCTACAAATATCAAGGATAATATAGTGAAAATTATCTGATAAATAAATAAAAACTCTACGCTCAAAACTCATAACTTGATCAACAGGAAATCCAAGTAAGGACCATTATAGTACCACACTGTGCCCACAGCATACTGTTTGATTGACAGGTGATCTTTGGGGAGTGCAGCACAGGCACACCAGGAGGTGAGAGCTTGACACCAAAAATAGAAAAATAAATAAATAAAATCAGTTACTCTGGCTTAATATCTGAACATACCATCTCAAATTTTATAAACTCCATATTTTGATGATTTTTCTCTACTCCCCTTCACTCTACTTCACATGTGTGCCTGTGTGTCTGTGAAATGAGCTGCCACCCCATTTTTTATTGATTTGGCCATGGGGGTTTGGAGGATGAAGTCAAGGAGAGCTATACACCAGGCTATGGCAATAAATCTGTGTGCAACCATAAATGTGTGTGTGGCAAAGGGCTGAAGCAGACAAAGGATCAGGTGTGTCCTACTGCCCTGAATGCTGCATTCCTTTACACTCTCTCTCTCTCTCTCTCTCTCTCTCTCTCTCTCTCTCTCTCTCTCTCTCTCTCTCTCTCTCTCTCATATTCATTTTCATTTTGTAATTAAGTGACAGTCAATAATTCCTGCATTTATTCCTTTAACAACACAAAATACAATAAATGTATGGTTGGCAAAAATAAAGACATATCATACAAACATATTTTCACATGAATAAAATAAACCCTATAGGCATACATTATTGTCTGTGCTCTGTTGAGCATGAATTATCATTAGATGTATTACTATCTGCTCGTTCAAAACTAGGCCAGCTTCATGAATGCCTCAAAAGCAATGTCTTGAGCCTCAACTCATAATTAGGGTATGCTTGGCATCCTACATGCCGAACACATTTTTATGAAAGGTTTCCTGCATGTGTGTGCACTCCAGGATACTGAGTGATTTGTCTCATTGCTGTACAACCCTCAGAAAATGGTGGTTCTCAGAATGCAGTTTCTCGTCTGGTGTCCTTACAATGCCACAAAGACAAAGTTGTGTGTGTGTGTGTGTGTGTGTGTGTGTGTGTGTGTGTGTGCGTGCGTGAAGCAGAGGTGAGACACATAGTGATCCAGGGCAGAGGGAGAATTTTTCAGGCCTAATGTTCCATGACAACGGACCAAGGTTCCGTCAAGGGGAATCAGAGCCACTGCCGCCTGAAACGCACATACACAACACACACACACACACACACACACACACACACACACACACACACACACACACACACTCACAAATCTTTCCCCCCACTACTCCTCCTTTGTCTCATCCTGTCTCTCCCCAATCCCCCTCGTAAACTTGGCTTTCTTTCTCCTGTCCTCTCTTCCCATCAGATTTCCTTTTTACCTTACCATATTTTTCCCTTTCCAATTCTTTAACCTCCTGTCCTCTTACTTAAACTTTAATTATGTAGTTCTTAATCACAGTTACACACTGAATAGGCTTCACGACAGCCACAGCGGGTTAAAACAACAGCTCCTAACCTTTGAGACCTTAGAGGACACACACAGATAAAACAGCTCCTCCCTTTTCTCCTGTCCCTGCACCCCTTGCCTCTCCTCAACAATAAATGAAACAGAAAATTGTCATTGACTACAAAATATCTACAGACATAGTAATCTATGGAACTCTGCTTAGCAAAAGTCCAATATCCCATTACTATTTCATTCCCTATTGCATGTGTCTATTCGTTTCTGTCTGTGTGCGACAGCAAAATCGGGGAAAAAATGATGGCGTGATAAGTCAGTGATTGGTTGACTTGGGGGTGCAGCCTTGGCAACGGAGGTTGTTGATGTATTCTTGCGTGTTAACATTCTGTGTGTGTCACCCTGCTGTCTACCTGCCCCACTTAGATCAGCCATCTGAGTGTGTGTTTGTGTGGGAGGAAGAGAGATTATGTTTGTATGTTTCTGTCCCTGTTGTATTTGTTTATATATGTTTCACATATGGGGCTGGGTGGGTACAGTATTGTGCAGTGTAATGCAAAGAGAAAATTCCTATTCAAATGCTGGTCACAAATTACTGAATTGAAGACTGACTGAGAATAAGAAGGGAAGCCCCACAATAGGAAAAAAAAGCGTATTTGGTTAAGATAAGGAAATAAGACGAAGAGAGCAGGGTTGCACGAGTTGGATAAAAGAAATAATCCCTGGGAGGAATATAAGAAGAAATCAGACTTCTAAAGGAACAGAATAATACAATTTTGACAACAAAAACTAGGTGACAAATGCTTCTTTTAATTTCAACTCTGCAACTACAGTAGTATCTCTGATGAGAAGCTTAAAACAGCCACAACCATGCAGGGAAATTTTCCTACTGTTTTGATGTTGACCTCCTTTTTTTCGCCAAAGGAACTAACCATGCTGTTTTTTTAATTCTCCCCTCCTTTTTTACCTCTCTCCCCATGACCCCCTTCACATTTCCTATTTGTACGTCTACTCTTATCATCTCATCTCTTCTTCTTCCAAACCCAAACACCCCACGGCATCCGCCTCCCCCTGCCTCGTCTGTCAGTTTGCAAAGTGGGGTTTTACCGCTCGCTGCTTGAGTCTTTGGCCTGCAGTAAATGTCCACCCCACAGTTTGGCCAGGCAGACAGGAGCCACTGCTTGCAGCTGTGAGGATGGATACTATAAGATTGACTCCGACCCTCCCAATATGGCCTGCACACGTAAGGATATAACACCTTTATATTTGTGCTTTCTTATCTATGATTATTCTTGGAAATTTTGAAAGTCGAATGTGTAACTTTTGCTCCTCAAGATGCTGTTATATGATATTACTGGATGCATTTGTTTTACGTCCTCTAACCCCTTGCCATCTCTCTCAGATCCTCCCTCTGCTCCACGTAATGCCATCTCCAATGTCAACGAGACCAGTGTCTTCCTGGAGTGGTCCGTTCCCATGGAAACAGGTGGCAGGAAGGATGTGCGCTACAACATCCTATGCAGACGGGTTTTGCCAGATGGAAGGGGCCTGGAAGAATGCGGCCCCAACGTACGCTTTTTGCCACGTCGTGTCGGCCTGTCAAACACCTCTGTGATGGTGGCCGACCTGCAGTCACACACTAACTACAGCTTCCTGCTGGAGGCTGTCAACGGGGTGTCAGAGCTGGCCAAAGACCACGCGAAGCAGTATGTGTCACTTAATGTGACAACCAATCAGGCAGGTATGTTGCGCCAGATCTGTCACAACTGTCAATACTTGCCTTTTTTTGACAATCACAGTCTCCCACTGAGTTTTCCAGTAAACACCAAAATTGTCCCATTTTTTCCCCCCAGTATTTAAACGTGTTCTGAATGTCCCAACCGATCTCATCACCATTTTGTCATGACTTTTTTATCTCCATTCTTATGGAGACTGCCAGAGGCCAACCTGTGTGTCGGATTCCTGGCATGAATATCTGGGTTTGAAAACAAAGACACCAGATGATGAAATTATCACACTATTTGTCCAGCAAGTCTGTCGATGTGTTAATTTTCCCTCGAGCACCATCCCTGTAGTGAATAAGAGAACATTGCACAGTGGCAAGCTTTTTTGTTTTTGCTTTTGCATCCAGATTTGTCATTTGTCAAAAAGAAGCTTGCCCCCCCCTCAATTAGGCAGTACATTTCATCAACAAGATTTGCAGGAATTGGTGGCATAATGAAAGCTCTTGATTTGCGGGCTGTATGGGGTCTTGTGTGGTAGCAGGTGTTAGCCTGCATGTCTATCATCAATGATGAATCAGGCTGGGAAGTACTATTATTGATCAACTCTGACCAAAAAAGAAAACTTCAGTTGGTATTCTGTTTTGCACTTGTAGCTGTTGGGCATATTTTATTATCTGCGATACCAGAGCAGCTTAGAAAATCTGTGTAACTATAAGTGTGAGTAAGGCACTAAACCAATAGCACAGTGGCCACACATAAAAGACTACTCTCATATTGGACGATGAAAGAATCCAACTGCTCCCCATAGCTGTAAATATTGTAAGTTTTGTTGGCTTTCCTTTTAACATGGAGATTAAAATTCATATCTGCATTGGGAACCCACTTTTATGTTTACGGGAGGAATGTGCATGTGTAGTTTATTTTATTTGTTTGTAATGAAATGGGTAGCACACAGCGTAATGAAATGAGAAAAAAATAGGATGTTAATACTCTCCTTCCCAAGGCTTCCATCTGTAGGGGAGTTTTGAAGGAGCATGTTTGTTCCTCTTTGTTGAACAGATGGTTCATTGGCAGCCAAGTAATAGTAGGAAGTAGTAGTAGTAGCACAGATGCTGTGTGTGTGTGTGTGTGTGTGTGTGTGTGTGTGTGTGTGAGAGAGAGAGAGAGAGAGAGGGCAAGCAAGAGAAGCAGACAGTTGTCTGACAGTCAAGAGAATTGACGACCCTCGAACTGTGTTGTCACTGTGGCTGTCGGCAGACTGAGTGGATTACACCAGACTACAGAACTCACATTCAGTTTATTGGAGTTGTAGCTGGATTAAAGTTAGCCAGTCACAGGACCAAATGGAGATTAGGGATTACATTAGATTACACATGGCTTGTGGAGTCACAGACAGATAAAATGTGCTGCTCTTTGGCATGGATGTGGCACAAGCGTTTTATTTCGATATTAGAAAATTTACACTCTTATATAATTAATCAAAACTTAATATTGGCTGCGCCTTTCAGACAGGTTAGTGCAGTTCAAAGGTGAGAAAGTAATCAGACCACCCACACAAATATAAATTTGAATTAAAAACAATTCAAATAAAGAAGTGAAGTCAGGCTAAAGGCATGTTTGAATTTGCCAATAGGAACTGTAATTCCAAAATCATGTACATTTTATTGGAGAAAATAATTTAAAATAATTTAAATGCATTAATAAGTACAGAAACATTTACAGGACAGTGAAATGGAAACATTGGAAGATTGACAGATTTTGAACAGCTGTAACAATAGCGATGTTTAGCTGGTCCAAATATCTAGAACACAGTTTGCCGAACATCTGTGCAAACATGTGTGCTTACATGCAGATGTTTTAAAGTTTAAAGTGTTCAGATCAACTATTTACCATCTACCATATTTTGCCAAGTAAATGCAGTAACTATAGTTTACTGCTAAGGAATTACAGCTGCATCACTATAAATCTCTTACTTTTAGTATTACTCATCAGTTCAGTTAACAATAGTTTTACATATAATTGTAAACTTTATATGACTATTAAAATAATGTGATCATATTTATTTATTAGCAGGTAATTGCACTGACTAGTCAGTTCACCAAACTATCCCATCAACACCATGTGTCCTTCTAGGTCAATGGTTCCCAACTTGGGAGGTCGGACCTCTCCAATGGTCAAAAGATAAGTGTGATAATCCACAGGATAAGAAAGGAGAATGGCAAGGCAATAATCATATTATTATTAACACTTTAACTTAACTCTGATCCTGCCTCACCTCTGTCTCACACATGTAATTACCCAATGAGGTCTTTGATCTGCGTTGTAAACGTCTGTGTGTTTGTGTTGTGTTTGTGTTGTGCTTGTGGGGGACTGTGTGTTTTGACCGGGCTTCTGCTTGTCAGGGTAAAAAGGCAAAAACAAGAAACCAAGACAAAAGTACAGGGATACGGGGGAGACGGTGAAGCAGGCAGGCAGACAGAAACTGAGAGAAAGAGTCAGAGGATCTGCCGTTTGATGTGTGGGAAGTGTCACACTCGATAAGGGATCCGTGAAATAGGTGATTTCACAGTGTCCCTGTGAAGCCCTGCTGAATAATAAAGTGTTGTTACTCATGAGGAGGAGAGGTGAAAGGCAGGAGGGGAGGAGGGAGGAGAAGGACAATAGGATGGAGGTAGAGGGGACACGCTGTGAAAGAGAAGGTGAGATTGGAAGAAGCTGTAAAGAAAAGGACAAAAAAACAGTAAGGGGAGAAAAGAGTAAAGAAGGAAAGAGTAAAAAAGGAGACAGTGGTCTGCTTGTACACGTTCATAAAACACTCAGAGGTCTGGTGCAGCTTAACAATTTTAAAAATGCAAGTCATATTTTCTACTACTTTGATGTTGCCTTTCACACCAATACATATTTTTGATAAGGTAGCTAGCTAGCAACCACTACGTTGTAGAAATTAATTCAAAATAAATCAGGAAACTGACTACAGAACTATCCCTGCAGCCCAACAGCATTTGAAAGAGCCTCTATTTTGTAAATGTATTTGAATGAAACTGTCAAGACGTGGGTGTCAGTAATCAATATACTGTTTATTCTACACAAAATTGTCGTTCATGAATCCAAATCAAAAAAACAAAGCTTTAAAACTGAATTGGCCATTAATTGTCAATAATCACAGAAAACCCAGTCTGTTGTTAGCTGAGCTTGATGATTATATACACATTAAATGAGTTTCTTTGGTAGCTCAGCTCTATTAAGTCTTTATTTCTGGCCATTCATTTTTCATGTTGTTCACAGTGTGGGAGCACTGCGTGGTAACTGCACACTAAATGCTCCCATATATTGTTTTTGCGGTTAATGGCTATTAATCACATGAATCGTGATACATTACCATGCTCTGCCCGTGTGTCTTACTTTTGTTTTATGCATAAATATAAAAGTAGTGGGGCTGCTGAAGTGTTTGCACTGAAACTAAAATGAATTGTACTTGGAGTAGGGGAGCATTAACTTTAACTAGTTTGCCGTCTCTTCCTTTATTTGGTGTTTGAATAGAAGGAAGTACCTAATAATACTAGTTGGTGAAAATAGCTTATATGTGACAGCTGCTGTTTTTAACATCTTCATAACCTGCTTTTACAGAGCTTTTAATAACACAAGCAAATCTGAAAAATAGTATGTAGGGTTTCTTTTCTTGTAAATTTGTGAGTTGTTTTTTTTCCTTGTATATTTACCACTTTAATCTCAGAGAATATGTACAGTTGTTTCTCAAATATTGCCATCTTCCCCCTTCCCCCTTCATTTTTGTCCCTAATAAGCTGTCGTAATTGGACCCATGAATGTATTATTATTAAAAGTATTTTGAATGTTGTTTACCCCATAGATAACCAGGTTTATAACAACATCATGCAAAATGTTATGCTGGATTTTGCTTTTACATTGATGGTGGTTATCACACAATCTTGCACATTTATATGTATGTTCTGTGGAAAAAGGGTTGATACCAAAAATTATTGAAAAGTTGGATAGTGCTAATTTGTATTTTAGGTCTAATTGGTGAATCTACATCCAAACGAAAAGAAACAAACACTTTTAGTGATTCAGATTAACATTTGGTCACCGTGTGTTCATTTTGAGTCTCCAAATGTCCCTTTACAAAATCTGCCTGGACCTTTTCATGGAAAAATTGTCATATTTTGTGCCATCTTCCTCAATTTTAACTCTAACTTTAAGTTCATTTTAACTTGAATCGAATTCAACCTCTGTTGAAGTACATAATGCCTTTTGTTACTTAACACACATCTAACATCTTTTACTTTTCACTTTGTAAGAAGATTGCCCTTCGCTTGTTAGAGTTGTTTAGAATTCTGTAAAATGTATTTGGATGACTTCTGTGCCTTTTTATTAGTCAGACAACTGTAGAGAGATGACAGAAAATAAGGGAAGAGAGATGGGGAATAACATACAGCAATGTTCCCGAACCAAGCTGGATACGAGCTGGGAACGCCAGTTCTTTTAATATTCTTTCTGCTCCAACTTTGAAGAATTCCTGAGTGACAGAAATGTATGTATTTCACCTGACAGGAATTTAATACATTGTATGACACATCAGGTCCAGGCTGCTAAATGACTGTCACTGTTACAATTGTATGAAAAAATTGAGCAGCATGAGATAGAGATAGAGCAGGTAGGCGGCAGATTAATTTGCAAACAAAAAAGATGAGCGTTGGTACTTTACAACCTTAAGAAAGCCATCTCTTCTCTCTGTCTCGTACTTCTCTTTTCCTCTGGATCTCTCTCTTCTGTCATTCTCTGAGGCTAGTTAAAGGATAATAACACCAGATAGTTGAAGGTCTATATCGATTCTGGTGATGTTTCAGACAGATAGCGGTCTAAGAGGCTTATGTTCTGCACGGTGATAACGTTGCTTCTATCTGAGGCCAGAGTGGTTACACTGGAGGGCTGCACTTGTCCACTGAATAGCTTTCACAGCCTTTTCTAACCTGTCTTCATGAGATCACAGCTTCAGATCGATGGAAAAACAGAAAATAGCATCACAGGGGTAAATTGGAGTTTATGTTCATTTGTGTTCTGCCTTACTGTACTGTGGGCGCTCATTAGCAGATGTAACACGCACTGGAAGTGTTTAAACCAAGAAGTATGATTCCACTGTCTTCCCTGTTGCTAAAATGAAAGTGTTGCTGGGGCCCTGTCTACACTATGTCACCATGTCTCCACCTCTTTGTCGCTCTCTCATATTTTATCTCTCACTTTTTTCCATCCTTGTCAACCGACTCGCATGTCTTCTATCCCCTCCTCCTCTTTAGCACCCTTCCCTCCTTCCATCACCTCCCAGTCTCTCTCTGCAGTGGCATTTTTTAGTTATGTCAGACTTGTTTGTTAAGTCACAGTCGCTGAGTCGTGCCACTAAAAGGTGTCACATTGTGCCAAAAGGACTGTTAACTAAAATGTTGCTTTGGGTGTTATATATGGATTTTGTGCGCGCGTCTGTGCCGTATGGTATTTGGTGTAAAGGGAAGGTTTGAGCTGAGCACGAACAGGAACATTATCTGAGGAAAGGAAGCTTCAAACTTGCACATATTGTAAACTGTAATGAACTAAAAGAATAGGCATGGGTTGCTGGAATAGTTTTACAGTTTTAATTGGTGATGTGGATAAGTTAATTAGTCAGTCAACCAATCAAAGCAATTCTGTATGTGATCTTTATCACTGTAAAGGGATTATATCTGGGCTTTAGTCTATGCATCTGACAAAACAAGCAATTTCAAGACATCATGTTAGGCTCTGGGCATTTGTAATGATGTTTTTTGCACTATTTTCTGACATTTTATTTACTGGTTAAACAAGTTTATTTATATATCCCAAAATCCCAAGTTTGTACACCAGTGAGCTTTTAGATCTGCACACCCCTGTATGGCACCCTCTATTCAAAACGCTTGATTAAATATAGCATGGCAAACTGCATCCATTTTGGGGATTTAAACTTAGGTTTTGGTGTATTGTTACCCGTTAAGCTGCTGGGAAAAGAAGCCCTCTCTCTCATCATCGCATCCCAGCATTTATACCATTTAAGCATTGAGTGTGTGTGATTCAGTTTCTGGTTTCAGGCTTTTAAGATGTTGCAGATAACACTTCTGTGCGACCATCCACTCAGGATACAGTTTCTGTGTTTGTAGCGATGATTTATTCCCCGTGGAGTTCTGCTGAGGCTATTGAAACCTAAACGGTGTTTAGCATTTGCAGTAGAAGCACACACACACACACACACATACACTATCAGGATGTTGCCTAAGGGAGCATTTTGCCTGTTGAAAAGCTCTTTACGTGTCAGAGACTCTCCAACTGTCCCTTTGAGAGATGGGCCAACAGTTCACGTTACAACAGAATGGCTCGATGATTGATGCAAAACTCACACTCACTTCGGAACTTAGAGAATAAATCACATAACAAACTATAGTGGAAATGGAAACTTTGCAAAGAACCAAAAACAACATGAGCAACCAAAGGAAGTTTTCTGCTCTCATAATATTGCAATTTGAAGGGGGAAAGTTAAAAGGAATGCGGGTTGTTCTTCCAGGTTTTAATATGTGTAACCATACTACAGTAATTAAGAGAGTTCAAAAATAACTATGTACTAAATAAGTAAAATTTTTGTATCACTTGTAGACGTTCACGTTGTCACTACATTGGAACTGTTATAACTTGTGTGTGGTGTCCTTTTGCAGACTGCCAAACTTGGTACACCAAACGCTATTTGCCAGATGTGTAGAGTCAGAGTTGACTTCATGGGCTCCTCTGCCAACATCTACTGAATAGCAAGATATAAAGGGATAGTTTAATTAGTCACAGGTGCACCTCGTTGCCAGATTGCAAATGGGTTTTTTTTTCAGAAGCAGAGCTTGCTTTGGAACCAGAAATAATCTCGGCAGTTGAGTTAAAGCTCAATGGACTGCGCCAAATAACCTCAGGGTAACTAACAAACTTGAATTCCAAAGAAGAATCTCTTTTTCTTTACCAGCATGATGGAAATAACACACCAGCAAAGGAAGATGTACTCTGTGTAAATTCTAACATGGAAATCCCCCTCTTTTCACCACCATGTTTGAAATCATGTTTGGCCTTTTTTGTGATCTCTGTGTCTTTGATGTTTCATCTTCAGTTTAATATTTCATAACATACAATAATCGCAGCAAGCATTACAATTAGCTCTGTGCATGTAAACAACAAAGGATGAGGTGTCATCAAAAGATGACTGCTTTATAGATGTTGATGGTTACCCAATGGATTTTTACAACTTTGGCACTATTTCTCTTGTGTTCAGTCACTGTCAGGATGTTATGTCAGTCATGTTAAATACCGCAATTAAAGGGATGCACTATGTTAAACTGCTGGATTTGTACTGCTCGATAAAATGAATCTGCTTAAAATTGTACAATGTCTTTACGGGGTGCGTGTGCGTGTGCGTGTGCGTGTGTGTGTGTGTGTGTGTGTGCGTGCGCGCGGACTCGCAGCACCCTCCCCAGTGAGTGTGGTGAGAAAAGGTCACACAGGGAAGAGCAGCATCAGCCTTTCTTGGGCAGAGCCTGACCGCCCTAACGGCATCATCCTGGAGTATGAGATCAAGTATTTTGAAAAGGTAAAAAAAAATTATGAATTGTCCTTATTTTTGCTTCTTATACATGAAAGCTGCGTGTCTCTTTCCACTGGCCTTGGCTGACTGTGGCTTCTGAGTACCTTTCTGGAACTCTTATAAAGATGTTTGTCACAGAGGTATTGATTTTTGCATGCACTTTTATGCATATTGGATATACAGTGTCCAGATTATAAGATTATGATTGGTCACATGGGAATCTGTGTTAATTACCACATAGCGTTAAACCAAATCTTTTATTTTAAGGTCTGTTGTAAAGTTGACACTTATTGTCAACATTTTTTTTTTCATGTGGAGTGTATTTAGTCAATGTTCACCCAAATGCAAAATAATCATATACAAATGTTACAAAATTGGTGTGCTTGTATTTTGTTGTGCATTTTGATCAGGTCCTCTTGGAAAACCTTTACCTCAAAAAGACTCTTTCATGTGACCGCGCTCTCACTCTGTGGTTTTTATTTTATTTTTTTTTTAAGTTGGACTTTGGTAGAGACAGCTATTGGATGCTTCTATTCAGATCATTGTTCCTGTGCCCTTCCTCTTTTCTCTCTTTCATCCTCTGATGTCTTCTTTTCTGGGAAGGTCAGAATAAAGCTATACAGGAGAGCAGAGCAGGGTTTGTGGTCAGTGGTTAGCTAATGGCTTCTGGCTAATGGAGGGGGCATTTAGCTTTGTTTAAACCTGATGTGGTTACAGTTGGGGAAACTGATCCTCACACACATGCACTTACACACACTCCCACCCACACACATACTACAGGTAGCTAAGCCAAAAAATGTGTGTAGAAGAATAGGGAAAAGGGTGCAGGCAAGAAGACGTACATGTACGGAATCTGGCAGGATAATTACTGGAACAGCAAATCATGGCTATGAAAATGTATGTAAGGCACATGAATTATTTACAATTTTGTATTTTTCTTCTACAGGAGCAGGACTCCAGTTACACTATTATAAAATCCAAGGAGACTGAGATGGTGGTGGAAGGCCTGAAGCCCTCTTCAGCCTACATCTTCCAGGTCAAACATGGGTTCAAAAAATCTAAATTATCATTGATAAATAATGTGAGGACAAAAAGAAAATTAAAGCAGAATAAAATATGTTGGAATGGCAAAAGGCACTTTAGTGTAGTCTGAGATGAGAAGAGTTGAATAAGCAATTACAAAGAAGTTATTGGATCAAAGTAATTCATATGAATATATATGAAAATATAATGTGATATATTTGCATGTGATGCATTACAGGTGAGAGCCAGGACCTCAGCAGGCTATGGCGCATTTAGCCGACGTTTTGAATTCCAGACCAGCCCTTACTGTGAGTACAGAGAGAGCGCATGACAGTGCAATAAATGTTCAACTTGTAGGTGACTCACACCTGCATGAAAAACAGATGCCAGGTGTGTTTGTGTGTGTGTCTAATCCCACCTCTTTTGCTCATCAGTAACTGCTACCAGTGAGCGTGCTCAGGCTTCGATAGTAGCTGTGGCCATCACATTGGCTTTGGTCCTACTGGCTGTAGTCGCTGGATTCCTGCTCAGTGGACGGTAAAACAGAAATACACACCTTAAGAAACATGAGCACAACCAGGAAAGCATGTATATATTGCTCCTGTGGATGGGATATATGCATATTAACACATAATGTTATGTGGCATTGTACGTGTTGTGTATGATGTGTTTAGGGTGTCATTAAATGAAATACATCAGTATTCAGTAACAGAACTGGTAGAACACGTACTGTATAAAGGTAGGATGAGCAATCACATGTCTCGACATGAGTGTATGATGTGAATTTATGGAAGAGTTTGTAGTGACACCTCTTATCCTCTCATCTTTTGGAGTAAGAGATGGTATGGGATGATGACTTGACTGACATTACTCACCTTAAGGGAATAATGAAAAGTGCATTTCACAAAAGGACATTCGGACATAATTTGTTTAGAAACCGTTCTATCCATGAAATTCTTGAACAAGAGGTTGCTTAGATTTTATTTTAAGGTCAGTTATTATTGTTTTGGAAATCACAGCATTCATGTACATCTCTGTATATGCGGATGTATGTTAGCTTAGCCAGAGGCCATCCCCATGTCCTCTTCTGACCCATTGCTGAGTAACAGACCCCGATATGTCTGTGTTGCTGAGCAGCATTATGGGATTAGATGCATGGCTTGAGGTTAGAGTTTTTGAATAGGTCAGTATTAAGGGTTGCTTTTTAGGATATAGCTTTAGAGGCTGATGCCAGTGGATTCTCCTCAAGGGTAGTGACACAACTTTCCTCTGTTACACGTACAAGTATTTAGCACTCCATACACAATATACTACGTTAATGTTGTGTCTGCGTGCCTCCCGTGCTCATGTGACCTTCATTCAACCTTGTCTTATAATTGCTACAACCAATTTTCTGATATCATTTTCACATATACTCACACATACAACATGCACCAAAGCAAATTCTGTATCTAGCAACAGCATATAGTTGAGTGGACGTTAAGCCTCTTATTCTATATGATTTTTATGTCCATAAAAGTCCCTGAAACTATTTTTATTTGTCTGTAAAAGTTCCTTCCTTAACCACATTTCCCTGTGAGATGTATCTAATTAAGTTAATTACCCACTTTATATATCCAAACCCCTTCACTGCCCCATAATTAAAAAAAGCTGATGGCAGTTTTCCAAAACTCAAAAGTGTGAATTCAGATTCTAATGGTCTGTTCATCCACCCATCTCTCTATTCATGCATTTGTATTATTGATCTTTCTTCCTATCTATCCATGGATTCTTTTTTTCATCCATGCACTCATTTTGCAACATAGTGTAGTTATTTGACAGACTGATCAGATGAATGAACAGTGGGAGCAGTGGTGTTTTCAAAGATTAAAAAGCAAATCAGAAAGACACAGCGAGGATTTTGGTTTAGCCGAACAGGGATGAGGATCGCTCGGGTTTATTGTGGGGGAGGAGAGATGGAGGAATGCCAAAATTTTCCAGAGATGGATTTAGGACACAAGCACCACAACCCCCTCTAACCACTGTATCCCCACCTCCCCTTCCCTGCTCCTGCGTGACCCTCCAGAGTACGCACACATGCACACAGACATCCAAACACCACACATATGCACTGATGCATGTATGCATGGGTTAACACACAAACTCAGACGCACAAATGCAGGAAGTTGGAGGGCAGGCTGGGCATTGAGCATTTTCAAACCCCTTGACTCAACAGATCCGGCAAACTAAACACCCTCAGGCAGACACACATGTACAAAACACACACACGCACAAGACTCCCCTCCCCCAGACTATCCAGCTGCCCATACCAAACGCCTCCAGCCAAGCCTGGCTGTTCTACAGAGAACCATGATGGGAAAGACTTGTGTTGTGTGTGTGTTGTCTGTGTTTTCATGCACTTTGGCTTTTTGTCTTCAAGAACGAAAAATTTGGAAAATTCCACTCAAAACAGTTTGTTCACACTTGGTTTTACAAATGCAGTAAAGTAAATGAATGCATTTACCTCACAAATATACTTATTTGAGTGTGTCTCTTTGCCCATTTGATCAATGTCATGTGTTTGCTTTTGTGTCTCTGTGTTTGCATATAGGATCAAATTTTAAAATCAATCTTCCCATTTAATCTGGGTTATCTGTGATCTCTGATTATCTCTGATGTGTCCTGTCTAAATGTTGACACACACACACACACACACACACACACACACACACACACACACACACACACACACATACACAGTCACATCAAAACGCACTGCTCTCTCCTCTCCCAAATGTCAAAAGTCAGAGTTGATCTATTGGCAAGGGCTTTCATGGAAAATTATAATATTTGAAAACTGCAGACCTTTGCTAACGTCTTAAAGGCTGGTAGTTTTCAGCAATATTTTTTAAAAAGCTTGAAATGTACGTTACCAGATCCTATGAGGAAATAAAATGTTTATCTTGCCCACTGCTGGCCAGGATAGATTTGTTTGGGCCATGTTGTGGTACCTTTTACTGTGGTCTCATCAGTTACTCTTTTTTTCCTAGTGTAAATGACGCTGTTTGCTCTTTGTTTAGATACACGGTACATAAAAGGAATGAGCACCTACAGTATTTTGTGCTACCTTGTATTAGAAATTGGA
>NW_024041080.1:0-27731 GCF_014851395.1 Micropterus salmoides
AATGTATCTAAATGATGCTACTGTAAATATACTATCTGAATATGAACTGCAGATATATTTACATTTAGTAACAAAGATGCCAGAACCACTTGTTCCCTTGTTTTTAGCAGTGCTTATTAAATTAATTGAGTTATTTTCCATGAGATATTCCCATTGTTTAGTCTACCCCCTGTAAATCATCAGTACAGTGTAAATGTAAAGTTTTCTGTAATACCAAAAATATGCTTGTCAGTGCTTTCACATAATACTGTGGCATGACAGATTCTGATGTTGTCTCCTCCCTCTCAGGCGGTGTGGCTACAGCAAAGCAAAGCAGGATCCTGAAGAGGAGAAGATGCACTTTCACAACGGTCACAGTAAGTTAAAATAGCACAAACTCATTCTTTGTATACCGTGTGTGTGTTTTTTTGGGGGGGGGGTAAAGTTCATCCAAAGTTTACACTACATGTACAGAAGAGGGTTCAGACAGCGGTCACGTCTGTATGAGTTTGTTCATCACACGCAAGAGTGTGTGTGTGTGTATGTGTGTGTGTGTTACTTTTACCAGTACAGCTGACAGTGTTTTGTACTCTGAGCTATTCTTTGAATGACAAACCAGCTCCATGGCAGCTATCCTGGCAGAGGACACACAAAGCTATGATGATTTATAGGCTGTGACAACTTAATATATTTGGCTACATTTTTGGCATTGGATCCTGCTATCCATCTGTTGGCATCAGAGCCGACCGTGACGGGTACATCAGCTCCGTAGAAGTCAAGAGAAAATACCACGGTGCCAGTATCTGTGGTTTACTGTCAAATTGATTCATAACGTGAAAGAAAATAAAATGAGTGTTAATTACGTATCATGCCCACAAAAGGTTCCCTAGATGCAGTATTAGTAAGTAGTTTTGGTAAGTAATCTCAGTCAAAGTGATGTTTTAAAATGTCGAATAATCATAAAGGACCATGGAGCATGTACTAAATCACATCTCCACAACACTATTAAAAGCCAGAAATGAGCTTGATTAGTGGTAGGAAATATGTATTTATATCAAAATATTAAACATTTTGAAAGTTGACATGAGAAACCAAGCTATTACTTAACGTTAATGGAAAAAGCTGATGTAATCAATATTGCCATAAGTAATCCTGCTCCTTGATTTGCAACGTTGCCTGCAATGGCCTCAAACAACCAGAAATGTTGAAGGGAAGGCTACATTGTTGACAAGTTTCCATTGTCTCAGTAGATAAAATACCACGTCATATTGGCCGACTGAATATTAATGCTGACAGCATGATTAAATGATGCATTGTTATGTATGCATGCATTGTATTGTGGATACAAGCCTGAATACATGTTAATAACAGTAAATTACATCTAAATGGTAATGATGCCATGCATATGTGTCTACAGTAAAGTTCCCGGGGGTGCGTACCTACATTGACCCCCTCACCTATGAAGATCCCAACCAGGCAGTGCATGAATTTGCTCAGGAGATTGACGTCTCATTCATCTCCATAGAGAGGATCATTGGAGCCGGTGAGTCAACTCAGAGTGAGTGAGTGTGTGTGTGGGTGTGTGTCTGTGTGTTACAGAGCAGATTCCGACAGAATAATGTTACAGAATTTATTGTTGTTGTTGTTCATTCTGAAGTGAACCTGTAGCATGCACCGGTAAAATACTCTAACCTCATGAAGGAGATTAATTTCAAATAATACTGTATTTAAATACACTCTATGTACAGTCGTAACAGTAATGAGTTTAGCCTAATTTTGTCATGTTGTATAGAATTTAACAATTTTCTCACTATCTCTATAATAGTGCGCCATATTTTGTTCAGCCTGCGTAAACCTGTCACATTCATAATTGGGCACCATTATTTGGACACACATTTACACACAGTCAATTACTCTAAACACTGGGCTAGAAAATGACAGTTCACACAGCTATAAATGGTGTTTGTTCTCTGCTGACAAACATGTTGATTTGCAACAATTGTAAGTCTCACGAGGTTTCTGGCTGTGCAGCAGTGAAATGGGCTTTTCAGTATAACACTGTGGTTTCTAGGTTCTTATCTGTTGTGATAATGAGCAATGAGTTGAGGGATGCTCGTCCAGTATTTATACAGGAGTCAAACATTTGGTTGGATGGATTGGTAGAGGTGTTGAATAATAGAAATGTGTCCTCTAGGAAATATTTGAAGTAGTCAAAATCAGTATCACCTTCTAATATAATAGAATATGTGCTTGTGTGTTTGTGTTGTTCTATTGGAGTTCTTTGGAGTAATAAGTAGTTGCACCTAAATATTTCTTTTGGGGGGGGGTTCTCCTTCTCCATAGCTTTACTTTTACATCCAAAAGTAGGTTAGGTTTGTTGTCTTGAAATGTATACCTGGGTTTAAATAAAGTAATTAATCAAGACAACAACACAACAGTATAAAGTGAACTTTTTGTATTTAGGTCACTATTAAAGGTTGGTTTCACCACTGAACAACTGCAGCTAAAGGTGGGCTGAAATGTTGAGGCCACAGTTAAACTCTTTCTCTTTGCCTCAGGGGAATTTGGAGAGGTGTGCAGCGGACCGCTGAGGCTGCCCGGGAAAAGAGAAATCCAGGTTGCCATTAAAACCTTGAAAGCAGGTTACACAGAGCAGCAGAGACGCGACTTCCTGTGGGAGGCGTCAATCATGGGCCAGTTTAACCATCCAAACATCATCCATCTGGAGGGCGTGGTCACAAAGAGTGAGTCATCACTTCATCAGTCATTTATCCAGCTCAGCTGTATGTTTTTCTGACTCGTACCATTGATTTCATTAAGTAGAACAGTAATAACAAAATTAAATGAAATTTTTCAGAAAACTCCAATATTGGCAATTTGAACAGCTGATGTGCCTGAAAAGCATCAAGTCAGTCAGGTTAATTATTTAAGGCTAAATTCTACTGTAATGCTGTTTTTGTCATGGACCATATTTTACAGCCACATACAGCATTACTCTAACTCATTAGCTCGCCTATGTACCCCATAAATATTACATCTTAATTTTCATATTCATATGTTATTATACAAGTGTTAAACAAGTCATATATTTTAGAACAAAATAATCAAAAGATATTACACTCCAAACATAGCATTTATTTAAACATGGGAACTGTTAACTATCTCAATATGGGTACTAGAAATTAAAGCTGAGAAAGTACAGCTGCTGCTGCTTATGTACAGTGTAGTCTGAGAGACATTGAGCTAACTATTGACATAGCAGTACAGTTTAAACAGATGAAAACAGGACTTAGTCTGACAAAGTAGACCTTAGCCTGACAATATGAGACCTGGGAAGTCCATCAAAGAATATCTTTCTGATTTGCCTGTGATATATATGAAAAACACTATTTTTTGCTAGTCAGTGTTGTGTTACAGATTTTGTAATATTCTATGTGTTTGTTTAAAATTTATATGTGAAGGATGGCTCAACATCTTTTCCTTCTCTCAATATTTTGTTTTTAATGTTTGTTTTAATATTTATGTTTTTGTTGTTATGTTCTCATATTTTGCTTTACAGGCAAACCAGTGATGATCATCACTGAATACATGGAGAATGGATCACTGGACACATTCCTCAAGGTAGGAAGAGGAGGGTAAGAGACGGGTCAGGGGGAATCTACGGAGACAGTGGATAAAGTTGAGAAGGATAATGGGGACTGAAAAGATGAAGGAGGATGTAATAGAAGAATCAATCAAAAGCAATTGTTTAAGCAGCATATTTGCAGTGTATTACAATGATATGGAGTCAGCTCTCAGACATAGATTAATGTTGGACTGTACTGAAGTACTGATGTACTGGCAATCGGGCAGGGGTTCAGAGTCATCACTTGCTGATATGCCAAATTGGAAGGACAATTATCATAGAGGTGGAAAAACATTTAATCGTCTGGAAAAGGAAAGTACATTTGAGAGCTGTTTATAATGGGGATACATCACTGTGGGCAAAGAGGATCAGGTGGGATGAAATGAGAATATATCCACCAAAGCTATCATCATTCCAATTCAATACCTCATCATTCTACACGTTCAAGCAGAAGTTAACAAGAGAAGAAGATGTGATGGTTACACTAACGTCTTTCAAGTGGATAGCAAAGTTATAGGTTGGTGTGGTTATTATTTCTCAACAAATAAAAAATAAAAAATTTGGGAGAGCAACAAGAAATAAAACTGAATAATCAAACTTCTGAGCCTGTCTACATGGTACAAATATTAAACCTATACTCTGCTTATTTTGAAATGTTTACTAGCCCCGACTGTGGGACAGATTACTATGCCAGAAAATATGAAAGTCATCTGGCCACTCTGGGATGGAATCATGTCTGCACTGTCTAGACAATTTGGACTTACTGAGTGGACAAAGTAAACTATAATGAAGAGGCAGGCCTGCCAATTTCTGAATTAAGTGATCCCTCTCCAATGCACTTCAGTCTCTTTACTGCTTACAATGGCAAGATGCTCAGTTGGTGGGCAAGGCTAAATCCTGCATGACAAAAGGGTAAACTCCTGTAGCAGATGGCTAATAGAGAGATGAAATAAGGTCATACAATTGCAAGATGGTGAAGAACAGCAATTACGGAAATTTGGAAAGGTGAGGATAATGTGGGGCCACTTGGAGGTGTAGGTGTGCTTGAAAGGTCAGACTGGAAAAGACCTTTAACTGAACAAAATGGGAGGATGCTGTGAGACAAAAGACTGAGGACGGGTGTCAGAGATGTGCTACGGGGCTGTGGTCACTGGAAACTGCTGACGTGACTGTCCTGTGTGCCTTGGGGAGTAATCCTGGATGGGGGGAAAAAGGGGAGGCAGAGGAGCTGGGGGACCAGCAGGCGGAGCAGCACAGAAAAACCTGTGAAGTAATTACATGGATGGCTGGTGTACTGAGGCCGGTATAAATGACACGGCCATGGGAGAACGAGGGGCTTGACTGGCTCCTGGATTAAGTGTCACAGCAATGGACAATACACTATAAGGCTCATAACTCACGTACTTGGCTCAACATGTTCTTTCACATGTATGTACAATGTTCTGCTGTAGATGGATAGTTTACATTTGGATTGGAAGGAGCTTAAACTAACAGTGAGAGCTGTGTGGGAGAAAACTAAGAGGAACTTTACAGAAAGGGTTTTCCACCGCAGGGAAAGAGCATTGTTACGGTACTATAATTTACTGTTTTTGTCAATATTTTATGAAGTTTAAAACCTTCAGCCAAATTTTCCTTCTCTGTGGTAGCTGTTTATATACTACACTACACTCCAATTTTGGCACCAATTCTGGGAGGTTAATATTATGTTTTTATAAATTGACTGACTGTGTTGCCTATTTATTTATTTTTCCTTTATTTGCATATTGACTTGTTTGTGAGTGATGTGACTGGAATTAAAGGGGAACCACAGTTTTTACACATCAAAGTCTGCGTTCTGGTGTTGGGGAGTACTAATGTGAAAAAAGCTGTATAAAGCCTTTGCGTCTCCAGAGGGAGCCGTGGGAAGTTTGATAAATTGCCTCTCAAGTGATGTCACTTGAGTCAGCATCAGTTGGGGCTGAAGACTACAAGCCTAAAAAAGAAAAATATCTGGGGGTGTGGAGTTGTAGCCTGATCCTCACCTCATTAGCCGCTACTAGCATAACACACCCAGATCTCTGACCAAACTGTCAGTTGAGTTGCACTGTGGGCAATGTAGGCACCTGGTTTTGACAAAGAAGAATGTGTGGAATAAAAAAAACTTAAGCTATCTGCTGCATTAATTTTAAGTTCCCACAAGAGAAGGCCAGGGCTTGAAGTGAATGAGAAAGGGGCAATGACTTGCTCAAAGAAGACACGGCTCAGTTGGTGTCTGTGCCAGAGACTGACTTCATAAACATGTGGTAGGAATGACCTGAGGTACAAAGATGCACAGGTGATACCAAACTTGGATAGCAATAATTAGTTGGCTAACATCATTACCATGAGATGTAGGCAATTGTAATCATTACAGATAGATCATTTGAAATTTATATTCTTGAAGAGTGAAGGCACCTATAAAGCGGCACTTAACAGAATGCTTAGCTATCATTTTTCAATGCTGAGGTCTTACATGTCCTCTGTCTTTTCCCTTTCTGTGTTATATTGCAAATTGACCCAGTTTTGCAGGAGACACACCTCTAAAAACTACAGAAAAAGCATCAGCTTTGGACCATATTGTTTTTACTGCATTTGTCCAGTCAGTTTTTCAATGTCAAACCACTTGAGAACTCAGTAATCATTACAGAAATATATAATGCAGAATTATAATGCAGTGTAGACACTATGGAGAAGCACTGCATTGACTGTATGCTACATTACTGAAAGCGCATAGGGTATCCCAGGTTACTGTCAGGCAATTAACCAAATCATACGTCACTTTCTTTCAGTGGATTGGCAATATTTAATATATTTTATCTGGTTTTAAACATTTGTCTGTATGTAATATTATCCCCCCCCCCATTTTCTTCCGCTGTCATCTGAACAATCGGTTCACTGTTCTCACACTGTATGTCATATTGTATACAGTAGTATACAGTGGTCAACTAAAGATACTGGAATCACATATCAATTAAAATGTCTTTTTCCTCTTCATCCTTCTTTTCTTCTCAGAAAAATGATGGTCAGTTTACTGTGATCCAGCTGGTTGGTATGCTGCGTGGCATTGCGTCTGGCATGAGGTACACATGAGAAGTCCACACAAACACACAATGTGTTACTGAACACATCATTAGGGCACAGTGTTTAGGTTTTATACTCTCCTTTCTGTTGATAAATGCAGATACCTTTCCGACATGGGCTATGTCCACCGTGATCTTGCAGCTCGTAACATCCTGGTTAACAGTAACCTCGTGTGTAAAGTGTCTGATTTCGGCCTTTCCCGAGTCCTGGAAGATGACCCGGAGGCTGCGTACACCACACGGGTAAGAAGTTTAAAATTTGGTCTCAATTTCCCACAGCCCAAGCTGACGTCTTCAAATCTCTTGTTTTGTCTGACCAACAGTCCAGAACCCATAGATATTTTGGACAATTTGGAACGATATAAAAGCAGCAAATCCTCCCAAATTGAAAGATGGAAATGGCAAATGTTTGGCAGTTTTGCCTAATGAACAACTTAAACAATTAATGCCGATCGACTAATTAGTTAAATTAAACTAATTGTTTGAGTACTAGAGTGAGAGCAAAAGAGGAAAGGTAAACTGGAGGGCACACTGTTGTGTCTTTGAGGACTTTTATATTTAATCCGATGGGTATCTGTGATACACATATGTACGTGCATACACACACACAGACACAGACACACATACACAGACGGCAGCAGCAGGTTTTAAATTGAGCTGTGTGTCCCCAGCTGAGTGGCATCCTGTCAGCCAGAGACGGGCTGCTTCCTTCAGAAGGAGAGCCAATTAGTACTCAGCCCAGTCTCCGCAACACTCAATTAGCACTGAGTCTTGCTGCTGTAGCGCCAAATATCCTGTCACTCACCTCTCACTGCCAGGCTACCTCTCTTTTTGCTCTCTCTCTCTCTGGCTCATCTTGCTGTCCTTCCCTGACAGAGCAGTGAGAATAACATAATTCACACCCTTCAAATAATCAGACCCTGAAATATCCCACCGCTGTGTTCATCAATACTGCATCAACCTAATTTCACTACTCATCAGCTGAAAACACATTTTCCTTTGCAACTCAGCAGTCATCCTGTGAACTTTTCTATCTTTGCAATAAAAGCGCAGTAATGAAGATGAGGGAAACAAGTAGAGGAATCTCCAGCCCCCCTACAGTTAGGACAGGGAATAAAAGAAAGTGAAACTTGGTATCATGAATGTGTTCCTAAATTGGTGTTCATTAGTGTAATTGTGGGTTGGACCACATGTGGCAGAAGGGTCTCAATTAAGTTCTGTCCATGGTTTCCATCTTTGTGTAACAAAATATGAAACTTTTGAATGAATTGTATGTGTGAAAGTGTTTCAATGAGCTTTTGTCAATGTACACATATCAGGGTAATTCCATCAAACACCACAACAGATGGAAGGTTGACATTAGATTTTATAAGCCTAGTTTCCTTTAAATCCACAGAGGTATTTGCATTATCTGGTAAATGTTCTTGCATGTTGTGCAGGGCGGAAAGATTCCTATTCGGTGGACGGCTCCAGAGGCAATCGCGTACAGGAAGTTCACCTCAGCCAGCGATGTGTGGAGTTACGGGATTGTCATGTGGGAAGTGATGTCATACGGAGAGAGGCCATACTGGGAGATGTCCAATCAAGATGTAAGTTTTATGTGACATTGACAAGTTTGATTTGACATTGTTGTGGAAATCGTTTGTGGGCATGCGGTAATGATTTTTGTCAGTTTGAATTTATTCATCCCACAATTCAACCACCATTCATTTTTCACCATTTGGGTGGTGCATGCACAGAAAGCAGGTGTACAATGGCAATGAAATTTTCTAGCACAACTGAGAAAACAATCTCACCAGAAGGGCCATTTAGTAGCTGTCCTGGACCCCTTACAGTCATCCCACATGATCTTCATCTGCAAGATGGAGTTTGCCTACTTGTCATGGAATTGTAATGTTCAGATTTATTTATTTATTCTCACTAATTAACAACGTATATCTTGTTTGTTTAATCCGTACAAAAACCTGAAGTGTATAAACACTAACTCACCATTTTACGGGGAGTTATGTGCCAGACTGGCAGTAAATTCCTGGAGTCTGATTTGACTGGCAAGAACCACAAAATAGTCCAGCCTTTAACCCACCCTCCCTATTTTTAAAGATTAAACAAATGTTATATTTTACATGTTAATTGCTGACTTTTAGCCAAGCTGGCTGTTTCCCCGTCTCCAGTCTTTATGCTAACCTGCTATAAGCATAATTCCCAATGCCACTAATACAATGTCACAGCTTTGCTTTACATTCCTTGGGAGCTGCAGTTGAACAGTTGAAACAGCAGTTTTCTCAACTCTTGTGAGTTGCATTGTTGAGACAGGTCACGGTTGGAGTTTCCTTCATGCTCTTGAGTACAAAGGGTATGTCATTCTCAAATCAACAACTTGTCAGCTAGGGTCAAGAGAAACTCATTAAAAAAGGATAACTAAAAGTTATGCATCATAAATAAAATTCTGTTAACTATCACGGATATTTTCTCATTTCAGATTGCATACAGTATTTCTTATTTCCTTTACTGGAGTGGAAAATCTTAGCACAAGGCTGACTGCATTGTTCCTTGGGAACTTTTGACATGTGTCTAACAAAGACAGCAATGGAGTAATCGAGTAATCGAGTAATCTTTGTGAAGTGTTCGGAGGCCGAATGGGGGTTGATATAGGGAGGTCTGTGCGGGAACCTATTATCATAAATCAATTACTACAAAGTGTGGACAATGAGAATGGAGAGTTTTAGTGGAAACAAACTTTTTGTGGTGTAGAGAAAGGTGTGCATAAGCAATAGAGTGAAACAGGTGCAGTGCTAAGCAGAAATATGTGGCAGGGAAAATATCAAGCTGTAGACCCACTTTGCCTTAAACTTAAAATTGTGAAACTTTAATGTAAGTGAGTGGCTGTAGAGTGATGTACTGGTGGTCGCGATGCACTCAGCAAGTACCCAAATGACCCGCATGTGTCTGTTCATCAGAGGGGAGACGAAGAAGAGTGAGTCGGAGGAGAAGAAGAGGGTGATGAAGAGAGCGGGAGAGGGTAGCACCTACATCATAGTGCGGCCCGGAGGCCATTTTAATGAGGGGAACTGCAATCTTGTCACATGGCGACAAGTGAGAATGTAGCATTTGATTCAGACACCACCGACATGCACTCATTTCCCACCCACAGACACACACAGGCAACATATGCACGCACAGCCCTCCAGTGACCTCTTCATCCCCTGCTTCAGACCCCTCCCTCCTCCTTTTGGTTATTAGGCTGTCTGTCTCAGAGAAGTCTAGAGATGGTGAGCAGTGGAGAGGAGAAGACGTTTGATGTTTAATTGAAAGCGTTATGCTGGATTTTCTCTGATCTGCGCAAGCAAGTGCAGGCTCTCACACTCCTCTAAGCTTCTCTCTCCTTCTGTTTCCCATTTCTGCCCCTTTTCTCCTCGTCCACTCTTTTGTCTTTGTAAAATGCAATCTCTGTCTGTATTCTTTGTTGCCTCCCGTCCGCCTTACCTTTCTTTCTCCCACCTCGGTCTCTCATTTTCTTCCTCTGATCTTTCCTCCCTGCCAGTCAGCTATGTGTAGTTCGTCTCCCTCTCAGCATGCAAGCAATGATTTGATGCTGCGCCTCTCTCCTAACACTTTGGTGCGCGAGTATGTGCGCTTTCAAGCATGCGCATATATTGGAGCACTATCACGTCTGTCTTTTGTGTGAATTTGACACAAGTAAAGGCTGTCATGAACTCAACAAATCAATTCCCTCCAGTGTCTTGCGCTGGCAGAACTAGGCTGAGAACTCCAGCCTGCTTTCCACTGCAGGGTCTAACGGAGAGAGCCAGGTTTATTTATTATTCATCTAACTCGACACCACCACCACCACCCCTGCCGCATCTTTTACTTGCAGAAATTATCAACTGGGCTATGCAGCATATCAAATAAACAAATAATGTTTTTATGATGTGTTACTTTGTTGATCCTCGCGGAGGATTCATTTTTGCGTGCCAACTTCGTGGAGGTTTGAATGTAGGGTCAGATGGAGTGCAGGAGCATCCCTGGAGCAAAGATCAGGATTTTGGGATCACATTTGAAGTAACATCACTTCTGCTGAAGTTTGTTGCGGTCCTGCTGTGAAAAAGATATCAGATGTTCAGGCATCAAAGAAGTGCAGATCAAATCGTGTCATCTCTTCTCTAACATCCAGGAACTTTTGAGCAAACTTTAAAACTGATTATTGCATTTTAAACTTGAACCAAGATTCAGTAACTGCACAGCTTTGATTCTGATTAGTAAAGGCCAGGTCTAACAGGGTGAGAAATTATTTTTCCCCCCAATTCATCAAATTGTTAAATGCTCGTGATCAGTCTTCCATATAATATCGCTTGGTGATGATGTTTTAACCATTGACAACTGAAAGGTAGAGCTGGACAATTAATTGAATTTGAATCACAATTTCCATTTTGGCTTTGTAAACAAGTTTATCGAGATAAAGCTTTTATTGTGCCACATGCCATTTGCAATGACACCTGTTTTGTCTTGTATTATAAATCCAGCGCACCCTCCTGTCCTTCTCTAAAAGCCCAAACTCACTTTCATGCAGACTGTTGCATGTTTACTTCAGCTCAAGCCAAGATGACAGGGATTATAACTGCTACAACTTGCTAGTCACCATCATTAGCTTAAGCCTACGGCATTTTTACGGCACTAACAAATTACATATTATTTATACTAAACCAGGTGTGTTCAGTGTTGATTTACCTGGTCTGTGCTTGTTAAATATCCACTTTGTCTGTGTCTTGTAACGTAATACTGGATTTATACTTTTCTTACTCACTGTTGGTTTAAGTAGCTGCATCTCCCGACAGCACACCGCGGTTGAATTTCAGCGTTATGTAACTTAACGAGTTGTCGTCAACTTGAGTGGTTCACCTGTCACCTGCTCTGCTCAACTCCGTACACACAAACACACACACATGCACAGAGCTTCCCTAGCAGCCCATCCACCCCACAAAGCAGTCAACCTGGGGAAACACTGCATTGCTGTCATCATCTTGCGCACTAATATGCTGTTTAAGTTAATAATATTCAGTTGCTATTTTTTTATTTCAAGGGCTATATGGGATTTTTTGGCTTATCCCATTTTGGGATAATGCATAATCATTTAAAAAAATTAAGCATTCCATTTTAAAAGTTAAGTAAATGCATGATGTAAATCAGCAATCATTTTTAATCATGATCTCAATATTGGCCAAAACAGTTGTGATTATGATTTTTGCCACAATCGAGCAGCCCTGCTAGATGGGAAAATTAGACTGGAGGTTTAGTGTTTTGCCACCACTTAAGTACATAATAACAAAATATGTTTTGCATGTATTCGTATTAAGTTTCATGTATTTTATTATGTTTTATGTTCAATCATGTGTTTCATCTTGCATATAAATTTCCACTTGGTGGGTTTCACTGCTCTGGCTTCTATCTCCTATATTTTTTGTATTAAAAACCAGGCATTTCCTTTTATTAACTTCTAAATGAGAGAAAAGGCAGATCCTTTTGACTGTCCTGTCTGTCTGCAGGTAATAAAGGCCGTAGAGGAGAGTTATAGGTTGCCAGGTCCTATGGACTGCCCTGAGGCTCTGTACCATCTAATGATGGACTGTTGGCAGCGAGAACGCAGCAACCGCCCCAAGTTTGATGAGATTGTCTGCCTACTAGACAAACTTATTCGCAACCCCAGTTCATTAAAAAAACTGGTCAACTCTTCACACAGGTATGAATTCACACCACAAAACATCAATATATCTATTTGGAATTTGACACTTTTTTTTTTTTTAAATATAGACGACATTAGCTTGAATACACAATGCTATTGTAACATGTTATGATAACTTCAATTAAATTTTGAAGCACTATGCAACAATTTATATTTTGGATTTAAGCTGTAGATGGACAACCATTAAATTAATGTATAAGTAAGTTATCATTTTTAACAATTTTGTTAAATGTTTTAATGTATTGAATACTTCAGGAATTAATTCTCACACCTACTTTTAGTAAAAGGCTACTAAGTGTAATATTGTATTTATTTTTTCAAGACAAGATATATGTTGGCTTTTACTTTTGAAAATACATTGTGTTTTAACTGACCTATTCATTCTTAAGTGAATTAAACCCAGCGCTGCAAGCTAATAGACTAATTGTCATTCAGATGAAATGTAAATAGAGTCTCTATTGAAGTCTTGTGTAGCTGCATAATTAAATCAGGATGGGTTTAGTCACTAACTGCTGCATGCTGGCAAATTTTCTTAAAACTACGCATTAGTGTGAATTGTATTCAGTGGGGTATCTTTGGATTATCGTAACATTTGAACATTCAATTACTATTTCCCCACTATGTATGTGCATTGCATTAGTGTATAATGACATGAAATGGCTATAAGGGCTCTGAAGCAGACATTTAGTCAGACAACATCATTACCTTATTTTCTTTGCAGAGATAATGAAATAATGTGAGGTATTTTGTTCTCCTTTGTCTGTTCCACTGACACACACGGAAACACACTTAATAAATCAATGCCACATCTAATAGTCTAATATATGACTGTTAGCCAGATGAAAGGGACAACAGGGTCAGTCCTTGTTCCACATTACTCCTGTACTAGCTACAGCGTGGAGAATATTGTTAGCTAGCATGAACATTTCTGTTTGATAGTATGGAGAGCTCCATTTGTTAACATGAAGAGTGAGCTGAATGACAAAGAGTTTTGAGTGGACAGCGTTTTCAGCTTTGAGTGATGGTGCATAAGTAACATTACAATGCCTCACTGGTAACTGTAAGAGCTTTAGAGCTCAACCATGAGCTTCAAAATGTAGTTGATTGCAGAGTGAATCCCGCTCTTTAACATTTATGATAATGATGTGAAAACAAGGCTAGTGTCTATGAATTCCTTTAATCTGACAATCTGTCATCTTGACAATGGATATTATCAGAAATAATACATGCCTAATCTTGTGCTTTAATTTTATTACTGTCATACTTTTTTTCCTGTACCTCCATCCATGTAACAGGGTTTCCAATCTGTTAGTGGAACATGCCAGTGTAGAAGGGGACTGCAGCACTCGGAGCCAGACCGTAGGGGAGTGGCTCGACTCCATCAAGATGGGTCGTTATACTGAGCTCTTCATGGAAGGAGGTTACTCTTCACTAGAGACAGTGGCTCAGATGACGTCAGAGTAAGGCCACTTAACCACATAAACATAAACATAAACAAGTACTAGGACACTTGGTCATGCACATAGTCACACACAAGTTATCTGTCTCTGAGGTTTCTGCTGCCACCCCAGCGCAATAGAGTTGAATGGATTTTTGTTTGTGGAGCTTACAGCAATCCAAAATTATATTTAAAAAATTCAAAATCTATTTGCCACTCTGTATAATACACAGATCATCAGTTTTTATTGGGACTATTTCTTCAGTAGAACATGGTCCTTGTAAAAACTTTAAACAGACTGACCCTTTAAAAGTTAAAAACATAGTAAAATGACATGATTCAGAATGACAACAATCAAATGTGCAATGTAGTTTGCACTCCCACTCGCTGCAGCACATACAAAACTGCACTCATTTTTCATTATTACTTTTTTCCCCTTTTTGTTAGAAAAGCAATGAACATTGTCACAAAATGTTGTGAAGTTCAAAGCAAAAACTTATGAAACTCAGTTCCTTTTTATATAACTGCAAGCTTTTATAAAGATGAATGCATAACGCTCGAACCATCCAAAAACTACCATATCAGTATATTAAAATTTTTTAAATTGGGTATCGACGGTATAAGAGCTGAGCCTTGTGAGAATATTATGTATTGATTCTCTTATTTGCAAGACTACTGTGTTACACCACCAGTAAAAATGGCATTAAAATGTTATTTGTCTAAAACATTACAAATAAACCTCTGTAATAGCAATACAAGACATGTTGATGTATTGACCATTTTGAATGATTCACGTTACCTGTTATAGGAAATGTTTTAAAGATTGTTTTAAGTACAGTCATTTATTATCACTTGTATCATCTCTTAAGTAAAAAGGGTGTGCTGTTTTTCAGGGATTTGCGAAGAGTAGGAGTGAACCTGGCTGGACATCAGAAGAAAATCATCACTACTATTCAGGAGATGAGAGTCCATATGAACAACACCAATTCGACTGTAAACATCTGATGCACATGTATAGGGACACGCGCACACACACATATATACATACACACAATATATGGACCTAGTATGTGACAAAAAGACTTGCTGTTGGACCTAGAGCGGCTTAGCACTTTCTACGGACAAGGAAACCCAGTGTTAAGGATCTAAACGAGAGCATCCACATTTTTGTGGTTCTTGTGTGTGGAGTTTGCTTGTGATGTCATTGGGGATATTTGACATTGCAGCACAAAAACCAAACTGAACTCAGCTGAGCGGTGCTACATGAAGGGAAGATGATGGTGAGCTTAACTGAACTTAAGTGAAAACTTTTCCTTCTAATTATTCAATTTGTGTGAATGTGGACTCTCTGTGCACTGTTTTGGTTCTCTCAGATCGAGAAACATGAAACATATGCCGCAAATCTGGCTCTGAGAGCAACCAGCACTTTTTTGGCTGTGTCACACATATGGGAGTTTCATGCAGCGTGCTCACACTGAACTTTTTCAGCCTGTCTCAGGTGATCTGAACCCAGTGGATCTGAAAAGTACCAACATTTTCTCTGGAAGTACATTTTCGTCAATCATTGAATTGGACACCACTCTCAGGCAGGTTAAACATGTTTTTATGGACCAACAGTCTTTGCTTTGCCATGCTGATGTGCTTTGGATTTTGCTGTTGGATTTTGTTGACCTTTTGGCAGTTGTAATCCAGCTGTACAACTCACGGAAGATTCAGACTCATATTCGGCATCATGTACTTCATTATCTTACACAGCAATTCTAGACAAGAATACATATTGCCACCTTAATTGTTTAAAGAGGCTGAAATTTAAAATACAACAAAGTCTATGACAAGGAAACCTTCTGGGTCTGGCTTTGTCTTATTGTGAAATGATACAAGCCTTTAGGCATTAGGATTCTCTCTATAACTGTTCTTCTGGCTGAATGTATAGCACTACATAGAGTGCAATGCTCAGTTGCAGGATCAACCTGTTATGTTTTATATGTAAATGCTGTCAAATAGGGATAGAATGTGGCAACCATTCTGGTCCTTAAAAGCAGCTTCTAATGCTGCAGAATATGTTTGAGATTCAGCTGGCTTTCCGTCATGTTTGCTCTGAAAATATGTAGGAATCTCCACTAAGATCCTTATGGGTTCCTACAGAACTCACTCAACTATCAACTCCTAAACCATGCACCATTCAAATTGGAAAAAGTGCTTCATACCGAATGCTTGTAGTGTTTTAGTGATACCTTCACTCAGATTCCCAGGAACCTTCATATAGGTTCTAGCAACTACATCACACATTCAAATCGAATCTTGCAGAACTATTGAGATTCTACTGGAACCTTTGCTCAGACCCCAGTGGATGCTTCAACCAGATTCTGATGAACCCTCACACAGGCTCTACATCAGACATTCAAATGGAGCAGTCACACAGGTTGAAATGGAAATGTCACGTCATGTTCAAAGGCACTTCTATTTAGCTGGAACATCCAATCCAATGGAAATTTCATTCATGGAAATTTATGGAAAGTTCAGTTGATCATGATGGAACATTTGTAATTGAACAGCTTATTCACATGCTCATGGAAAGGATCACAGAGTTTCTAGTGGGACTGTTTACTGATATTCTAATGGAACTTCAGCTCAGATTCTAATGGAATCTCTACTAGGATCCCAATGTAGCCTTCACTTGCGTGTACTCAAATTTTCATGGAGCCTTCACTTAAAACCAACGACCTTCAGGTACCGCAGAAAATCCTCAGCAATCTGTTCAGTTCACCAGAGTCTCCCTCCACCACATGTCTGCCACACCGCAATAAACCTCACTCTTACAGGACTGCTGAAAATAAGGAGGCAATATTGATCAACTTGATAATCATTTATTTATTTATACTTGTTTTAAAAAATTAGCAAAAATGATGTAGACAGTTTGTGTTTGATCGTAATAATCTCTCTTGGACTACTGAGCAGCTCTGCCTACATGTTTTTCATGTATATAATGTATTATATATTTAAAGCAGGGAGCATTGTTTCTGTCTACCATCATGTGGACAAGTTGGTATTGATCAAGCATCTCAAGAGTAGTAAACATTAGTAAATAGTGACAAATATTCTAAATCAGCATTCCTCCTACTTAGACCTGGGCCACTGTCAGGTGGGGGCAACCAGCACATCTGTCCCCATGTAAGGGTGCCCTAAAGGGTATGCAGAATTATAAAATATTCATGTTATGTTGATGGTGATTGTGTTTCATTTAAATTTTTGATGCAAGACCTAGAAATATTTTCAGTTGCCCTAAATGACAATAAATACTCTGTTGTCCATCTAAAAGCTGGAGTGGTGTGCACAGGGATTGCTATATGAACTTCTGGTATGGTTGAAAGGTATACAATGATGTCAATGTCAAGCCCTTACTACTTTGGTATGGTATGTTATACATTGCTACTCAGTGCTTTATTGCTAAAACTTGACCCTTTTCACATTGTGTTCACCTAAGCAGGAATTGAGTTCTGACAGTATATATATATCTTCTTTGCAGATGACATGCTAATATTTTTCTTGGTTATACACAGTGTACTGCTAGAGCGCTGGCATAAGAGTGGAAATGAAATGAGATTGTAAAGATTGTAAAGAGGTGGTATCACTTGACTATGAAAAGCATAGAAAAGCACACAAGAAGAATGTAAGGTTTTAAAGGGGTGTTTCACTTTTTTAAAGAACATGCTTTTAAATACTCAGATCTCCCTTGGAGATCAAGAGAACTCAAAGTGAAAGGCCTCATTAGTGGTAGAAAGCCCCCTCACTTGTGGCATTTAAGCCTTTCAACCTGCTGTCAAAATCAAGATCATACTTCTTGGCTGGTTTCATAAAGGAATGTGGGTAGGGAATGGAATTGTTATTGTTATTCTATATGGGTATATGTTTTTAAAAGTCGAAATATTGCAGTAAAATTTTGCTTGAAAGATAAACATCTGCATAGTCTCTTTACATCTGCATAGTCTCTTTACATTTATCACTTTGGATGTTTGGCTCCAGCTTATACGTTAATATACTATATTGTAGTTTTAATGATTGGGAACAGTAGCCATTAAGGAACATTAGATTTGTAGTTTAGCCACGGTATACTTTTTTAATTCGAGCAGGTCTTATTCTTGTCTTAAAAAATGCAACCAACTCTTTGGCAGTTAAACATATTTACTACATACATAACATATACTGAATGCAGACTATTGTGGCTATGCAGATCTTTAATTTAGCGGGGGAATGCATCAGTAATATGGTGCACCTTTTATATTAGACAATATAAGGCATGTACAGTGAAAGTAATTGTGCTGGGTGTTTTTAATTTACCACCCAGCATGTTTTCAATTTAAGTTTCCTCAGTCATATGAATACAATAACCATTTGATGAAGTTTGACAGTGTTTGGTCCTACCCAAATTTCATGGTATTGGCTTTTATAACCATCCTTTTCAACTTAAAACCTATGCCTGGGGCATGAACAATTGGTGAATAGTACACCCTTATAAGTGCCTCTCATCTTTCAAGCACCATTATTTCCCCCCTGCCAAAATGCTATGCCCCAATTGTGCCCCAACTTCCTATGTATTTACTTTTTGCCAACAATGTCTACAGGCAATAAGAAGAATGTCAGACAATGTGTATGTTGGAACTAATTTAATTTGCACTTTATGAGAAATCTGTTTTCCTTTTGTTTAACTAAAATGTCTATAGTTGACTTTACATTTAAAATTACTATAACTGTTTCCTTATGCTGACTATATCCCTTCATATTCTCAATGCTTCCCATGATGTAAAATTTGACAGTTAAGCACAAGGCATTGGTAATATTTTTGAAAACAAATCAAAACTATATATATGGAAAACAAAAGCATCATTGACGTTGAGCACCATTTCCTTTTGTACGGCACAACGATACACCTTCAGAACGTAAGCACAGGGTTTGACAGTAATCTTTTTGGACAGTTAGCGGAAGATATGATTTTGTACAAAGATCAATAGCATTAGCCCTTGATGTCAACAAACTTCAGCAAGACATTTTGTTTGAGTGTTTGTTGCATTTTAGCATTACCACTACTAAGTACAAAAGTGTGAAAACAGTTATTGATTTGTTGTCATTGCAAACAACAATAAATATACAGTTTATAGATGTTGCTGCGCAAAATATGTTCATTAATTCAAATGATTTATTCTCAGCACTTTTGCAATGGCATGATTTTATCCTGGCCATCTTTTATTAAGCAATTCTCATTTAGCAGGAAGAAACAAAGCACAGCAAACCAGCAGAGATTTATTGATGTGTTGTTACTCGACAATGACTGTCAGCTGGGACTCAACCAGACATTGAAGTGTTTATGCAGGAGCCAATCTTTTAGTGTCAAATTTAAATTACATAACACATTTCATATAATATCTGAATCAACTTGTTTGAAATTGACTTTCAAAAGAGGGTAATCTAATTTCTTGCATTCGTACACATTGGAGTTGGTTGGAATTGGCTCTAGAATAGAAGCACTGCATAAACCCCTGGATATGAGGTTTGACTGAATTCTAGCAGATGTACAAAAGCAATATCTGATCATTAATAGCAAAAATATCATATTTGCATGGGGATATAACAACCATAAAAGGTTGTACTGACATCTGAGTGGTTTTAAGACACTTAAGACACTATCATGATGAAAATCATAGTGTTGGTGTCTTTGAAAACCTCATAGAGAAAGCCGAGAAGTGGGTGGGGTTATATGCGGGCCATGTTAGTAACAGTCCTAATGTTTTCCTTATATTCAATAGTACTATTTTTGACAAGCTGTTTGAGCATTTCTGATACTTATGACTTTTCTTTCCCTTGAATCATCAGAACTCCAGACAATGAGCAACTGTACAAATAAAAAGTCTTAGGCACAAGACTGTGTACATCAAAAGTATTGTTCCTGTTTGCAATGATGTTTAGAATAAGCTTAACTGATTTGACATCAATAGCTGACATCCTTGTCATGGCAACAGCAAATGAGGTGCGTGGGTATTGCAGTATTTTGTGATATTGACAAACCACATTAGGGTCGAACATTTACAGCAGATAAAATGATATTGAAGACTCCAGTGTTTGCGTGCTGAGTAACAATGAGATTTTTCCTAAAAGTAAGCTTTCAAATTTGCAGTTTGAAAAATGCTTCCTTTACCGATGGCCTCACCCACTTCACAACTGTATAGTTAACTTCTCAGGAAGTGGAAAATAGGTACATTTATTGGGTCGTGACACATGTGGTCTTAAGGTAAAATGTGCAGCTTTCACTCAAAGTGTCAACTTTCAAAAGCAGGTCTGCTGTTACTACTATTATTACTGTTAATGGTTTTCCCCAGGTCAAAGACAATGCTCATGTTATCAGTAACTCACACATAAGGTTTTAAACAACTGTTTTGTGATTCTTTGAAAGCACAGTAAAAATACTAGCTATTGATGTGCTATCGGTTTGTCTTTGAGACTGTCATGTATTATGTTTGTGTTGATGTTTTTGTAGTGTGTTATCAGATTCTATATTTTTGCAATAAAGCATTTTAAAAATCATCTTACGAGGTTTTCATTGTTGGTTTTGAATGACCTCACAATAAAATCTGTACTCTAATGTTCTGCTAATATCTGTTGAACGGTGGGCACTATATGACAGATTTAGCCATTTTACCCATGCCAGCAGCATGGCTTTAGGGACTATCTCGGTCTGTTGTCGGTCAGCCCACCACTTTGTTCCAGACTGAAATATCTCAACAACTACTGGATGGATTGCCATTAAAATTTGGTCAGACAACCATGGTCCCCCAGCGGCTGAATCCTACTTTGGTGGTCCTCCAACGTTTCATCTAGCACCACCAGCAGGTCAAAGTCTTCATTTTTTTATCTAAATATCTCATCTACTTGAACGACTGGATGGATTGACATAGAATGTGGTTCAGGCATTCATATTCCTCTCACAATTAATTGTGATAACTTTGGTGGGCCCTTAACTTTCCATTTTGTTCTACCATCAGTTCAAAATATTAATTTGTCCAGTACTTGGGTTTATGACCATATACCTTCAAAACAAACAACATTTCAACCTTAGCAGCTTATTAGCAAATTGTAGCATGCTAACACACTAAATTAAGATAGCAAATGTGGTAAAATCATACCAGCTAAGCAACAGCCATTCGTTGTTAGCATTTAGTTCAATTCCTCACAGGGGCATGACTGTAGATTCTTGGTCCTGATGTTCTCGGTGACAAAACCATGCATGCAGTGATAAAAGCATATATTTCAATTATTAATTAAATGCTTTATGGCTGCAGCTGTGTGCATTGTAGCTTTTTACTGTTATTGCTGTTCATCTTTACCAGTTAATAGACCAAACTACAGGCTGTGAAGAATTGTAATGTTCTTTGTTAGGATTTGTGATCTGTTTTTGTCTGAGTTTATATCCCTTGTTGGTTTCCATGTAAAAGCTGTTTTAGCCAAACTGTGTAATTGCTGAAAGATTTTTCCCAGCAATGCAATAAGACATGGTTTATTGGTTGAGATACCAATTGTCAGGGTAACAAGGGAGCTAGTTAGCAGTGTTTCTCTTTGTCTGGATGGAGACTGGGAGGGAAGTGGGGGGTGGGGATGTAGATGGAGATAGATGGATAAATGAACACAGACCATTTTTGATCTACAAAGCAAATCAAATACTGCCAAAGTAAAGAAAGTCTCCCAAAATAACACGTGCCCCATCAATGTGCTGAGCTATTTAGTGAAATGTATTGTCAATGGTGCATCATGGCAGACAACACGATCCAGTAGAATAGAGTTCATCACTGGGTTATTGTGATAATGAGCTGCGAGGTTCTGTAGAATGCACCATGTTTTAAAACTTGATGATGCAACACCTGGCAATGATGTGTCTGTCAGATGCATTAGCTGCTGATGTCAGCAGCTCATATTATTGAGGCACTGAGTGATTCCTCTCTTACAAAAGAGCCAAATATGTGCAAAGCCTTGCTAACAATTAGCATATTAACCAACACTAGAATGTCTGGTTTTATTTACAACAGTGTGGTGAATCATCATTATGGAGTATTTGTTCTGTAAATTCATATGACGGGTTTTACAATAGTACATTATTTGCTTAATCTCCTTTGCAATACATAAGAAAATCTCGTATTCACACATCTTGTGATAACCTTGAATCATGTGCGAAGGTGATGCTCAGTTCCTACAGTGCCACAGTAGTTTATATGCAAATATCAGCAACAAATGTTATAGTAGTGATACTGTGTGTGTGTGTTGTGATGTCAAATCAAACCTAGCTGATCTCTGGGGGAATTCACTGCCTGCATGGCTCAAGGTGATTATTACAATCACACACACACAAAGTGTATGAAGGTGAAATTAGCCATCACACCAGCGTGGCTATTACTAAAACCTCTGTATCAGCGGCTTGAAGAAAAGAGCTGCAGGGTGTGTGTGTGTGTGTGTGTGTGTGTCGGGATTGCACTGGGGCAATATTCCCACTGGTGCTGACTGGGATTGTTCTTGGATGGATGGACGGGTTTCTCGCTTTGGGCAAGCCTGGCTAGCGCTCTGTATGTATGCATGTCTTCACATACCTGCCTACTTGTCTGCCTCCTCTTTGTTTTGACCTACATGCCTGTACATCTCCATATCACATTCAGTTTGTGATTCTATTAGGTCCTTCCTGCCTGGCTCTCTGTTTGCCTTTACATCTCTGTGCCAGTCTGCTGCTCTTTACTGTCTCGCTGTCTATTAGACCGTCATTGTGTCAGTCTACAGTCAGGTATCCCAGGGCACGATAAAGTAATTTTCTATTGAAGAGGTGTCAGTGGTCTAGGCGTCCCAAGGGTCATTTGAAAATCATTGCAGAGATGCCTCTTTAATCATTATGAATGACCTTCAGCAGAACCTTAGCTGTCAGTTTAGGCGTGATTGTGTGGGTGTCTGTGAAGCTATGGGTTTTTGTGTCAGAGTGTAGGCATGTTTGTATGTAAGGCAATGCATTCATCTGTCTGTCTGTTTTTGTACTGCACATGCATCTACGTCTGTACCTGTTTCTATGTTTGATGTTTAACTTAAGTGGGTTGTTTACAACTTTTATGCAATATGTTTGTCTAAAGAAATATGTTAGATTGTTGCAGGAAATGGTACAATGTGATACACAAAATGATACAAATGTCTCAATGTGATCCTGAGGCAGTCCAGTTGCCATCTGTCTGCAGTGAAAATAGTTCTAGTATGTAGTAGTAGGTTTTAGGAGGTGATATTGTCATTGATATAAATTATAATTTCCACTTGTAAAATGTAATAAGAAAACATGTTTTTCCTCATATGTCCAAGTCCTGGCCTCCTAGTTGTCAGAATCTAATTTTTTAAATCACTTGTCATGCAGATGCGAGCTCAAGGTGCATATGGCCAGATAAAGCCGCTCGCCTCCGTGTAGCAGCCACCCTCAACACCCATTAAACTGTTACTGGAGGTCTGACCCGGACCAAATAAGCTGCTGGTAAATAGCCTTATCCATTCTGCTACTGATCCAAGAAGCCTGCCATGAGAGGGCTGTGTGATGTCAAGTGGCTGGCAAGGACACACATTTAAACACACACAACCACACTCACACAGATATCTTGACAGCGGTAGCAGTCTGGCGGGTCTTTGTGTAACACTGGAGATAACTCAACACACACACATTGACTCTCTCTCTCGCTCTCTCTCTTGGCCACAGTATCTGTCTCCTTCATACAACAGCAGCCAGAGGGATGTATTTGTCACTTGCCCAGATGTTTTTCCAAGGTCCTTTATTCGAAGCAGTCAATCATATGAGCAGAAATGTCCTTAATGTGAAGTCCCCTTGGTGCAATGGCTGTTGTGGAAGGTCAGTCAAGGTGAGATGAAAGTGCAGTTAACCTGGGACACAGGGAGGTAATATAGTTATAACAGCTACAATACCTTGCACGCATTACACACACACACACACACACACTATGGTTGCCATTTCTCTGGTCGAATGAGGTCTGTCATTCTGACACACACACAGATTTTAACCGAATTGGCTGGACACACAATCTTTGTTCCTATTTCCTCCATAAAAGCTAAATTAAGCATCTTTATCTGAGACAATTCCATTCATGGTTCCCTTGAATGCTCACAAACCCATTTCCATGCCAAGTGATAAAATCATCTGCAATGACGTTATGAAAATGCATGTGCTGTGATTCAAGGAAACATCATAATTGTCAGATCTGTAAAATACATCAACAAACTCTGGTCATCTTATAGTCAGATCAGGACTCGGAAATGTAACATAGATAGTTCCTGTTTTATTTTATGATCCAACCTGTAAATGTTATCCTTTGTCAACTAAGAACATAAACTCTTTCCTATTTTCTTTCAAATGATTTTCATTCACAACCTTTTCTAGTCCTTGACCTATTTCTTTGGTCCAATAAAAATGGATGATATTTTATTTACAATATGTTGAAAGAATTATCTATATTTGAATCTTGAAAAACCCTTTGATATGATGCTTGATATTCATATATATATGCATAAATAACACACTTTGAGCTGGTGAAACCTGTGTTCCAACTTCATCTGGTGAACAAACAAAAGGTGACAAAAAGACATAACATCTGTAAACATTTCATGAGACGTCCAACAGATAGAGCCATACGGCCGTGGCATGACCCTTGTGAGCATGAAAGAATCCTGTAAGAGTGCTAAAAAAAGAGCACCACCAACTAAGTATAAAGGTGAAATGGATTTGAAGAGTTTCACTTCAAACCTTGCATGGTGTGCACTGCCACATTTGGAGGTTGTTAGCCCCCTCAACCTTGCTCCATAATGAAGAGGCACCCGCCTGCCCACTGAGCTGTCTGGTCTGATAATTATTTTGACATTACCCACTGTGAGCTGGAAGGGAATTATCCTCCACAGCGTCTGCTTGCCATACATTCTCCATAATCAGCTTCACCATGCATGGTTAAAAGTGTGCACTAGGCATGAGTACAAAATGTGTGTGTATGTAGAGCAGTGTTGGGGAGAGCTTGTTACAAACTGACTGCAGACTTTTTTGCTGTTATAAATGTGGATGATTGAATTCAATCATGTTGCAGTTACTGATCAAACTGTGAAACACACAGTGAACTGTCACACAGGTTTAGTCGCTGCGTACTGTAAGCTGCAAATTAAACTAGTGCAGTATCCATTCAAAGGGAACGATGTGACGCCTCCCTGCGCTTTTTTGCAGTGCAGTGCTTGTTTAAAACGTGTGTCTCACATTGGTTTCACCTACAGCATTAATAACACTGAAACAACGGAGATTCTGCTAGATTTTCAGCACTTTACTATTCAAAGTTTATTAATTCTGAACGCGTCACGTGTCTAAATTGCACCAAATGCGACAATGCACTCCCCTGGGCCGAAAGCAACACACCCGAAACGTGTGAGGTCGATTGAATGAACGGTTATAGACATAATCGAAAAACATACAGACACACACACACACACAGATTCCTACCTTTTTTTAGAGAGATGGAGATGAAACAGCAGTGTTAGTGCAGTATGGCAATGTTGGATACAGGATCTTCTGTTTCAACATGATAGGAGAAGAATGCAATACACTTAGAAATACCTACAAATGGCTGCGCTGGAGGCTTCATTCGAGATGTTTTTGCCGATCTTTATGCCACTTTATGCTACAACACTGCTACTTCCACATGCAAAGCCACATGACATTGTTATTAACCTTGTGATATCCCTCACAACTGTGATGTTTGCACAGGGTACCTATTGACTGGGTTTAGCATGTTGCATACAGTAATGCAAAGCAGCAGCAACCCTCTGTGAAAGCATCCCAAGGGAGAGCGGGGCCAGATGTTTCTCACAGATGGAGCAAGCCACAGCATTTTTGGTTTGTGAAAATTCCCTCGTAGAATTGATTTTTTACAGTTTAATAAATTAATCTATTGATCTTTATCATTAGGGAGAATAGAATCTGCATGAATATGTTCAATTAATTTTAGTTGAGATCAGTCCAGTTAAATGTGGTGGAGTGTGATTAGATTAATTTCTGTTCATTACAATCCAATCAATTCAGTTAAATTTAAATCAAAACTAATAACAAGTCTCAGTTTTGATCTCTTTGATCTCAAAAAGTGTTGGTACAGAAGATAACTGGGCTCACATTTAAAACATTTTACACTATGTAAGGTGGCAATTCTGTACTTTTTACATGAAAATTCAATATCCTAGTAATACAAAAACCATGGCCACCACTTTCTGCCGTACATGATATGAAAATATGTGGTGTTCCTCAGATATGCATAAACTGGAGTTAATAGCTGCGAGAATGCGTTGGTGTCTGTGAGAAACATCCCATTTGTCTTAATATTTACTGTGCTCTGCATAGACAAACTAATGACTACAATGCATCACCTGGATATTGTATTTCAATAAAAAAGTGTGTGTGTGTGTGTGTGTGTGTGTGTGTGTGTGTGTGTGTGTATTATTTGAGTGTGTAACATTGTCTCCCTGGATGTCTGTTGCACATTTGCAAGTATCTTGCTCAGTATCACATACATGTAATGCATCATATATGTGTAATGAAGTGGCTCTCACTACAACCTTCTCTCCTTGGAATTCCATGCAATGAATTTGAATTGTGAGTTTCGTTCACTGGCTTATGCACATTAATCGCCAATGCACGGAGTAGTGTGACACTCATGTAGCACAGGATAAAGTGAATTTGTGGAGGAGGTTGGGTATACGACAGATGTTTCACCTTATGCTTCAACTACGCATTGACTTTTTTAAGAGATCAGTTCACCCAAATCACACAAAAAAACATTACAGCTTGTGGTAGCTCGACATGCAGATACTTTCAGTGTCAAGTGCGCAGGTTTTGAGATAGCCAGATCTCAATGTCTGCCACCACATTTAATTTCAGTGAAGGTAAATAGAATTTAGTTATGCTGTCTTTATTGGAATTACACTCTACCAAAGAAAGTGTCCTACTAAAAATGTTTTCAGCAAGGTCTGTGGGTTATCCTGAGCGATGGGCATACGGTATCTGGTGAGTTTTCAAATGTAATTTTTCAATTCTTTGAGCATTACATTCACCTCCATTCTTTTGGGATGGTAGCACAAATCTTAATGACAGATATTTTAAAATCTGGGCACAGTAAAAACTAAATTCTGTATGGCTAGACATGAACTTACCTTTAAAATGAGCATTCTGCCAATTTAGCATTGCACTCAAATGGAAATTTTTAAAAAAAATCAAGCTCAATGCTGCGAACCAGAGATTTCATTTTATTCTCTCACATTCTTCTTCCTTGTCAAAACCTGACGCGTACACCCACAATACAACTCAACCACTGACAGTAAAGTTGGACGTTCAGGTGTCTTGTGCTAGTTGTGTCTAATGTTGCATTTAGCCACTAGCCTCAAGCATGGATGAGGAGTGGGCCACAGAGGTCTGGTAAACTCAGTTATTTCTAATGCCACATCCCAAGATTTTTTTTTCACTTGTAGCCCCCAACTGACACTGACATGTCATCACTTGACATATATGTAAAATCAGCAGAGTTTCCTTCCTTAAAGCACAACGGTAATGCCAATCTCAGCTTATGTAAGTAATGTGAGACATCAAAACAATGATGGCACAATGGATAAGACTATGCCTTTGGTTTAAGAGACCTGGGTTCAATCCACCAATGTGTCCTGAGCAGATACTTAACGCATAGGTGCTCCAGAGGCGTGCGACCTGACATGTATGCAATTGTAAGTCGCTTTGGATAAAAGCGTCAGCTAAAATGTAAT